>NC_081553.1:198602761-198825261 GCF_963082655.1 Stomoxys calcitrans
GGAAGGAGATAATGGGGATTATGTTTGTGGGTAAGAACGAAGTCGTCGAGGTTGTAAATCAGTCATTTGTCAAATAATATATGACTCTTCCTTAAAATTGAGATGTCAAACACAACCTGGGATATCCTTGGTTTAAGTTAGACATCCTTGGTTGGGTTAAATTCGGGATTGGATCACATATACTGCACTTTGGATTTCCATATAGAAGTCCAAACTCAGAAAGGGAGGCTTCCTTGAATGGCTTTGACGCCCTTTCTGATTTCATTACAAATGTTTTGTAGAAATTTCCGGGCAGTGAAATCGTTGTCGTTGGAGATTTCAATGACCACAACTCCTCCAGGCTTTCCCATTCGAGTCATATGACTCCCGAGGGCCAATATGTTGAGCTTTTCGCTGCGCACAATGGTTTGGAGCAAGTAATGAACGAACCGACACATATCGCATGTGTAAAAGGGCACCAAAATAATACTCTTGACCTTTTTTTTAACTTCACTCCCTGAAGAGTATAAAGTTAATACTCTTGCACCTCTTGGTAACTCCGATCACTGCATTGTTTCAGCATCTTTTTCGTATTCTGCCCCTAGTACTGCTTACTCCCCAGTCCCGAAGCGGTCAATATTTTTATACGAACAAGTAAAAAGGCGTTAAGTTCGGCCGGGCCGAACTTTGGATACCCACCATCTCGGCTATATATGTAAACCACCTTTCGTCAAAATCCGGTGCAAAACTCATAACTTATGTCCCAGAGCAGAAATATGTGGAGGGGCTTAACTTAACTCTTTGTCCCAAATTTCGGCAACATCGGACAATAAATGCGCTTTTTATGGCCCCAAAACCAAAACCGAGAAATCGGTCTATATGGCAGCTATATCCAAATCTGGACCGATCAGTGCGATAATGCAGAAGTATGTCAAGGGGCTTAACTTAACTCACTGTCCCAAATTTCGGCGACATTGGACAATAAATGCGTGTTTTATGGGCCTAAGACCCCAAATAGGAGGATCGGTCTATATGGCAGCTATATCTAAATCTTGACCGATCTGAGCCAAATTCACAGAGGATGTCGAATGGCCTAACACTCACTGGCCTAAGACAACGCACTGTCCCAAATTTCGGCTAATAAATGTGGCTTTTATGGGCCTAAGGCCCTAAATCGGAGGATCGGTCTATATGGCAGCTATATCCAAATCTAAACCGATCTGAGCCATATTGACGGAGGATGTCGAATGGCCTAACACAACTCACTGTCCCAAATTTCAGCAAAATCGGATAATAAATGTGGCTTTTATGGGCGTAAGACCCTAAATCGGCCGATCGGTCTATATGGGGGGCTATATCAAGATATAGTCCGATATAGCCCATCTTCGAACTTAACCTGCTTATGGACAAAAAAAAGAATCTGTGCAAAGTTTCAGCTCAATATCTCAATTTTTAAAGGCTGTAGCATGATTTCAACAGACAGACGGACAGACGGACGGACATGTCTAGATCGTCTTAGATTTTTACGCTGATCAAGAATATATATACTTTATAGGGTCGGAAACGGATATTTCGATGTGTTGCAAACGGAATGACAAAATGAATATACCCCCATCCTTCGGTGGTGAGTATAAAAAGCACGTTGTGCTGAGCTCAATGGTTTCTTTCAGCATTTTAATTGGAAACTATATTTTCTAGATGACGATATAAATGCTACTGCTGAAATGATTGAGAAGACAATTTTAAATGAAATGAGGACATTTATTCCATTTAAGACTATAACGGCTAAATCAGACAGCAAAAGTTGGTGTAACCAGAGATGCTGGCAGATCGAAAGAGGTGGCACTCAAAAACTGGCGCTTAGATAAAAATGCCAATACTGAACTGCTGCGCAAGCAGGCAAGATCTTCGTGTGCCAATGTGCTTAGAAGCGAAAAATTTCTTTACGAACAGCGTCTGCGTACTAAGGTTCTTGCTTCTACTCAAGGAAGTAAGAGCTTTTGGTCGTTCTTGAAAAGGGTAGAGGGTAGTTCTTCATCTATTCCAACTCTTGTTGAGTATGATCAAACGTTCACTGACCCGGTTGATAGGGCAAGCCTGTTGGCTGATAAATTTACAGGGAACTCTTCCCTGCCGGATAGCAATCAACCACTCCCCTCAATCGAAAATGTAACTCGTGGAGTTTAAAGGGTTCAGATTCTCAGGAACCCGTAAATAAATCCCCGGGCCCGGATGGAATATCACCACTTGTCTTACGCAAGTGTTCTTCGACGCTGGCTCGTCCATTGCGCAACCTTTTCAACCTTGCCTTTCGTGCGGGAATCTTCCCGGCGCGTTGGAAGGTTGCAAACGTTCAGCCAATACCCAAGAAGGGTGGGCAAACAACTCTGCGATTTATCGGCCAATTGCGATATGCTCCGCTCTCTCCAAAGTCATGGTTGTTCACCATCTTGTGAGGTATTTAGAGTCTAATGGCCTTCTTAGCGACCAACAGTATGGGTTCTAGAGGAATCGCTCTACGGGCGACCTTACGGCGCTTCTGTCGGAACGTTGGAGTTGCTCAATCCACCAGTTTGGTGAGAGTAAGGTTGTGGCTCTGGATATATCCAAGGCATTTGATAGGGTCTGGCACGGTGCACTACTATCAAAGCTTGTTGCATTTGGTGTCGGTAATGGCTTCGTTCGATTTATTTCGAGCTTTCTTAGAGATCGCAATATTCAATAGTTATAGATGAGTTCTCATCCAATGAGCACAAATTGACCGCAGGTGTATCCCAGGGCTCTGTTCTTTCTCCTTCGCTTTTTCTTATTTTCATCAGCTATCTGTTGGGTCAGACATCGTATCCGATCTACTCATTTGCGAATTAGACAGTAATCTCTGTCATTCGTACTCATTCGACCATAGGCCGAGTATTCGAGAGATTGAGGACATGAGGCGGGCTATGGATAATACATTCTGCCAGGATTTGCTGGCCATTTCTAAGTGGGGTCGAATGAATCAAGTAGATTTTAATGCACGCAAGACTCAGTACTGCTTGTTGTCACACAAACGATTCGCTGACCCATTACGATCATCTTTGTCTATCAACGGTATAAATGTTGAGCAATCAGAAGCTCTTGATGTTCTGGACATAAAAATACAAAGTGATGCCCGTTAGGCGAAACGTCCGTTGTGCTAAACAGGCTTCCTAAAACGGTGTAAGAATTACTTCACTCCATCTGATCTTCTTAACATCTACACCAGTTTAATAAGGCCGAAAATGGAGTACAACTCACATGTATGGGCTGGAGCTTCAAAATCATCCCTGGAGCCACTGGACCGTGTACAAAGGAGAGCGATGGCGTTGGGGAAAGTGGGGTATCCAACTCTATTACCTCCCTTCATCATCGTCGCAATGTGGGTTGTTTGGCGCTGTTCTATCGGTACTTCCATGGTGTGTGTTCGTCTGATATTCGTCTTCTTATTCCTGATGCAAGGATGTATGTCAGGGATACTGGACATTCCAGGAACTCACAACCGTTTGTTATCGATTGGCCAGCGAACCGCACAATGCATTAAAGAGAGAATTTTTATTTCGCCCGAACCGTTGGTATGTGGAATCGACTTCCGGCTAATGCTCTTCTGCCGACCACACTAACTCCCTGCGCATAATTATTGAACAATCTGCACAACTTAATAGACACCTATACCTTTTATTGATCGTCTTCGAGCATTCTTTTGAAATAGTTTCGCAAATGTGGAGCACGCTGTTGAATTAGGGCATCCCTGAAAAAATCGTGACACTAATTAGGGAGCTGTTAAGGAATGCTGAAGTTTCAGTCCATTTCAATGGAAAAGAGAGCCGACCTTTCGGGATGGACAAAGGAGTGAAGCAGGGTTACATCCTGTCACCGACGCTATTTTTATACTCTCCACCCAAGGAACCCCTTCCTAATACTATTTCGTCATTCTGTTTGTAACTTCCCGAAATATTCGTCTAAAACCCCATAAAGATATATATTCTTGACCGTCAAGGAGTAAAATTAGCCGCTTGAAATTTTGCACAAATACTTAGTGTAGGTCAGTTGGGATTGTAAATGGACCATATGAGCCCATGTTTTGATATGGCTGCCATATAAACCGATCTTGGACATAGGTTTGTTGAGCCACTAGAAGGCGAAATTCTCATCCGATTTGACCGAAATTTTGCATAAGGTGGTTTTTTATAACTTGTAACAACTATGCTGAGTATGGTTCAAATCGGTCCATAACCTGATATAGCTGTCATATAAATCAATTTTGAATCTTGAATTCTTGAGCCACTAAATTGCGCAATTCTCATCCGAATTGGCAGAAATTGTTCATATAGTGTTCTCTTATGACTTCCATCAAGTGTTATAAATATAGTTTGAATAAGTGCATAACCTGACACAGCTTCCATGTGAACCGATCTGGAATCTTAGAGTTTTGGGCCTCTAGAGGGCGCAATTTTATCCGATTGGGCAGAAAATGAGCATGAAGTGTTTTGTTATGAATTCAAACATCTGTGCTAAGTATGGTTGAAATCGGTCTATAACCTGTTATAGCTGCCATATAAAACGATCTTGGATCTTAACTTCTTGAGCCACTAGAGGGCGCAATTTTAATTCGATTTGGCTGTAATTTTTCCTATAAAGTTCTCTTATGACTTCGAACAAGTGTGATAAGTATGGTTTAAATCAGTACATAACCTGGTATATTTGACGTATGAACCGATCTGGGATTTTGACTTCTTAAGCCTCTAGAGGGCGCCATTTCTATCCGCTTTGGCTGAAATTTTAGCATGAAGTGTTTTGTTATGAATTCCAACATATATGCTAAGTATGGTTGAAATCGGCCTATAATCTGATATACCTGCCATATAAACCGATGTTTGATCTTAAGTTCTTGATCCAAAAGAGGGTGCAATTCTTACCCGAATTGGCTGAAAATTTTCATATAGTGTTCTCTTATGACTTCTAACAAGTGTGATAAGTATGGTTTAAATCAGTACATAACCTGATATAGGGGCCATATGAACCAATCTGGAATCTTGACGTTTAAGGCCTCTAGAGGGCGCAATTTTCATCGGATTTGGCTGAAATTTTTGCATGAAGTATTTTGTCACGGCTTACAATAACTGTGATAAATATGGTTTGAATCGGTTTATAACCTGATATTGCGGCCATATAAGGCGTTCTTGGATCTTGACTTCTTGAGCCACCAGAGGGCGCAATTCTTATCCGATTCGTCTGAAGTTTTGCGTAATGTGTTTTGTTATGATTTCTAACAACTGTATGAAGTATGGTTGAAATCGGTCTATAACCTGATATAGCTGTCATATAAACCAATCATAAATTTTGACTTCTTGAGCCACAGGGGGGCGCAATTCTCATCCGATTTGGCTGAAATTGTACACGAAGTGTTTCGTTCAGCGTTACCGTTGGGACATTTCAAAAAGCCGGCACAAAAAGATGCTCTCGTTGGAAAAAATAGAACAATTTTTCAAAAAGGTGGCACAAAAATTACACACTCTATATAGGTATAAAGTTCGGTTAAGTCGATTCGTATGTGTTCTCGACTATGTATTACAAGGTTTCTGGAAGATTTCTCTCACTCTGTAGACCATGGCATGATGATTTAATGGCATAATAGTACACCATATGGACAATTTCAGCCAAATTAAATAAGAATTTGCTCTCTGGGTACTCAAGACTTAAGCCGAAGATGGATTTAAATTCATAAGATGCATTTAAAAGAGAACAAAAAAAAGAATGATAAGTTTGGCCGGGCCGAATCTTGGGTAGCCACCATCATAGATTCCGCTAAAAATTTATCCTTTTTAACTGAGTTTGTATTTGTATTTGAATTGTGTTGTTCTCAAAAAGTCATTTTGAGATATCGGTACATGAGGGGCCTATATCACCATATCGACCGATTTGGATAAAACTTGGCACTGATATTGTTAGTCATAAGATAGGGGTTTGGTCCACATTTCAGCAAAAGTAGATGAAAATTGAGGCTTCTAAGGGTTCAAGAAAACAAATCCGGGGTTCGGTTTATATCGGGGCTATATCTGTTTATAAACCGATTCTAATGATACTTGGCATGGATATTCAAAGTTATAACTCAAATGGATAACAATTCGTATCCATTATTCTTTGTTTGCCTTAAAAGAGGTACCGCGCAAAGAACTCGGCAAATGCGAGCCATGCTGGAGGGTATATATATGGTTCGGCCCGGCCGAACTTATCACGCTCTTAATTGTTAAAGACTTTTGCGTGATTTCTACTGACGTAACGGACGTACGTGACTTAATCGTCCTAGATTTTTACGAATACCAAGAATATACACTTCATGGAGTATGAATTCGATGTGTTGCAGAAGGAGTGACAAAATGAATAAACTCCGTCATTCGGTGGTGAGTATAAAAACGGAATGTAAATCCCCACATCCTAAAGTGGTGCATATAAATATCTTACCACAACCATTACAAAATCGTTCCTTCAATTTCAACTCTGTCACAATGTCCCCAAAAGAATAAAATTTCGAAGTGAGTAACAAAAACGTTATGAACATTTTATTTTGAATATGCTACACTTGCACAACAAAAGGGAACCTGCCATAATTTATTTATTTGTGTAAACAAAAGAATTAACTTTCGAGTCACTTCACTTCACAGTCAAGCAATGAGAACTGTTCATTGTGTCCTTTGTATTTTTTTTTTTTTTTGGCTTTCATATTTCTCTTTCTATTGTATTATGTGTAGGTTTATGTTTTTCGCTTTAGTTTTCCAAGGTCATCACTCCATTGTAAGGATTACAAAGCAAACACGAATTTGCAAAATAACCAAAAAAAAAAAAAAAATAGCAAGAGAGAAATTTGTAACAGACTTAACTTTTGTCCCCCTGGTAGTTTGTGCTACTGTTGTTGTCGTTGTCGCTCTAAGTCCAGGCTCAAAGTATTTTATTTGCATTGTAATTATGATACCATTATGGTGACCTAACAAAATTATCACACTTTAGTGAGCGAGAGAGAGAGAGAGAGAGCGAGAGAGTGAGAGGAGGGAAGTTCATTATTTTGACTGTACAATGTTGTGCAATGTGGTGAAAAGAACAACGTGGATGAGGCCATTTTCACCCAAAATCTTTTCCATGATTACTTTTATTAAGAAATACAGCATAGCGGCAAAGTCGAGTGCAGAATGCCTTTCTGTTATGTTTTTAGCTTTCTGGCGCCCAGTTTCGGGCAGTAAGTAGTATTTGGCTATTTATAAGAGTTGTGGTTAAGATAGATACTCTAGGTACTCTAACTACCATGGAGATGTAAGTGTCCCCAATGAAAATGTGAGATGAATTCAGATTTAAGGACACTCCCCCTGAGATTGAATGCAGGACCATTCCACTTAATTTGTGGAAGTTTATATAAAATCGTCTATATGTGACACATGTATGTCGGAGGCCACCGTAGCGCAGAGGTTAGCATGTCCGCCTATGACGCTGAACTCCTTGGCTCGAATCCTGATGAGAACATCAGAAAAATTTTCAGCATTAGTTTTCCCCTCCTAATGCTGGCAACATTTGTGAGGTACAATGCCATTTCCCAGCTATCTAAGAGATATATGTGTAGCCCAAAAAGTAATCACGGATTTTTCATATAGTCGGCGTTCACAAATTTTTTCACAGCTTGTGACCCTGTAATTGCATTCTTTCTTCTGTCAGTTATCAGCTGTTACATTTAGCTTGCTTTAGAAAAAAAGTGTAAAAAAAGTATATTTGATTAAAGTTCATTCTAAGTTTTATTAAAAATGCATTTACTTTCTTTTAAAAAATCCGCAATTACTTTTTGGGCAACCCAATACTTCAGAAAGCTCTATGTGCAACAGCGAAGTGGGCTATCAGAAGTGGTCTAGGTGTAAATAAGACAGACGAAGTTGTTTTCAGCAAGAAATACAAGTTGCCTACAGTGGGGTGAGGATTGGCTCACCGCTTCTGAGCTTGCTGATGGGGATGTGAGCCAGCTCAAGGCATTAGTTTTGGAGCGTCTTGATGATAGGTGGAAAACTAGATGAACGAACAGTGACAATGGTCAGGTGACTTACGAATTTATTCCTGACGCGACGTTCGTACGAGACTGCCTGGTCTTTGGCCCAAGTCTGGGCTTCATACTGACGTGACATGGTGCCTTAAATGCATTTTTGCATCAGAGGAATTTGTCCGCGGAGACAACCGTAGCACAGAGGCTAGCATGTCCGCCTATGACGCTAAACGCCTGGGTTCGAACCCAGGCAAGACCATCAGAAAAAAAATTTTCAGCGGTGGTTTTCCCCTCCTAATGCTGGCAACATTTGTGAGGTACTATGCCATGTAAAATTTCTCTGCAAAAAGGTGTCGCACTGCGGCACGCCGTTCGGACTCGCCTATAAAAAGGAGGTCCCTTATCATTGAGCTTAAACTTGAATCGGACTGCACTCATTGGCATGTGAGAAGTTTGCCCCTGTTCCTTAGTGGAATGTTCATGGGCAAGATTTGTATTTGTTGGAATTTGTCCGCGACTGATCTGTGCGACGGTGAAAGACCTGAGAACTGGAGGCATGTACTGACAGAATGCCCGTACTATGCAGACATTAGAGATTTAGGCGCGATGGGGATTAGCGAGGCGGTGTGAGATTTCAGTAGGGCCCTTGAACACGAGACGACTGTTGCAAGGCTGGCCACCTTTTCCCGGGAAGTATTTCTTAGGAGGCGGACTAGACTTAGTGGAGGTATGAATGCACGCTAGTTATCCATAACGTGGGGTTGCTGTACTGGCGCGACCGAGTGATTTGGTGCTGCGCATAACATGGCCAGGCACCTGCCTTGCTCATGTTGATGCAGCGGCGTTTGCCCATCATTGGTTCCCGTAGCTGTTGTAGGTGTGTTCGGTCATCCGTGAGGGTGGTCGCGTTGTTTGTGAGTCCCATGTTGTTGCAGATATGTGTGGCGTAGCCCGTGAGGGCTGCCGTGTCCTGTTTGGGTATATCGTCCTGTTGTATGTTTGGTGCATACTTTTGTATGCTGGCTTAAGGTCGGCTTAGGGAGATTCGTTTCTTCCAGGTGACCAGTAAGGAACTGTTTGGGGTTCAATTGGTAGGAGTCTATTAAGGCTACGAAGTCTGACCGTAGACTTTAATCTGGTACCACGGGTGTCAGGAGCCCCTGGAACTTCGGTGAGGCCCCAGTAGGGAACAACGTGGTGGCTGTGGTTTGTACCCAAATCGCGAGTAGAGCATAAGCTCGGCGTGGAGTTGCGTTTTCAACCGGGTGCCGTGACCCATAGATCGAAAGGAGTTTTAGGTAGTGCTCCGCTCCTAACCAAAGAGGTGAACACGTCCAAATAGGTTTCATCAAATTGGTACTCATGTGTGGGTTACCACATATGGGGGCGTTGGTAGACGCTTTGTATTCACCCTTGGGCCTTGGTCCTCGCAGGTTTGGGCCGTCATAACAGGCATCTACGTTAAACACGACATTCGTGGCACCTGTCTCCTTGGGAGGGGAGAATGTTCCATTTATATAAAGCGTAGAAAGGCAAATCTTGCCCTATACACCTGCAAGAGAGCCATTGGCAAAAGTTGGGGGTTTTGGACCGCGTGTCATGCATTGGGTATTTACTGCAGTTGTCAGACCTATAATGCTATATTTTGTAGTGGTCTGGTGGACGTCGCTTCAAAAGTCCACCTACTGCGCAATGTTTGTTTACATGGGTGCTTTATCCGATTTTTGGCCGATTTAGACCATATCTCGCAAATCTGTTGAACGTCACAGGAAGAGTCATCTTGAAAACTTTACGCTAAATCGGATAAAAGTTGCGGTCTCTTGAGTCTCAAAAAGTCATATCAGAAGATCATTTTATATGGGAACTATATCGGATTTTTTACCTATTTGGACCATAAGTAGCACATTGTTGTTGAAAGTCAAAGGAAAAGTCATCGTGCAAAATGTCAGCTTAATCGGATAAGATATGCGCCCTCTAAAGGCTCACGAAATCATATCAGGAGCCCCGATTATATGGGAGCTACATCAGATTCTGGACTGATTTAGGTCATATTTGGAACATCTGTTAAATGTCACAGAAAAATTCATCATGCAATATGTCAGCTTAATCGTGCCCTCTAGAGGCGCGAGTATTAAAATTGGGAGGTCAGTTTATATAAGATTTTAGACAATACCCGACACATCTGTTGAAGGTCACAGGAAAATTTATCGAGCGAAATTTCAGCTTAAACAGTTAAGAATTGGGCGATCGATTTGGACTACATCTTGCATAGCTTTCTATATATCTTTCAGCTTAATTGGATGATAATTGCGCCCTCTAGAGGCGCGAGTCGTGAAATCGGAAGGTCAGTTTATATGATAGCTATATCAGATTTTTGACCGATTTAGACTATATCTTGCACATCTTTTCAAGGTCACAGTAAAATTTATCGAGCGAAATTGCAGCTAAATCGAAAACAATTGCGCCCTCGAGAGTTGTGAGTAGTAAAATCGGGATGTTGGGAGCTATGGTTGCCCAAAATGTAATTGCGGATTTTTTAAAAGAAAGTAAATGCATTTTAAATAAAACTTAGAATGAACTTTAATCAAATATACTTTTTTGACACTTTTGTTCTAAAGCAAGCTAAAAGTAACAGCTGATAACTTGCAGAAGAAAGAATGCAATTACAGAGTCACAAGCTGTGAAAAAATTTGTCAATGCCGACTATATGAAAAATCCGCAATTACTTTTTGGGCAACCCAATATATCAGATATTTGATCGATTTTGACTATATCTTGCACATCTGTTATAGGTCACAGAAAAAGTCATCGTGCGAAATTTCAGCTAAATTGGATGATAATTGCGCCCTCTAGAGGCGCTAGTCGTGAAATCGAGAGGTCAGTTTATATGGTAGCTATTGGGTTGCCCAAAAAGTAATTGCGGATTTTTTAAAAGAAAGTAAATGCATTTTTAATAAAACTTAGAATGAACTTTAATCAAATAAAAAAAATCCGCAATTACTTTTTGGCCAACCCAATACATCAGATATTTAACCGAAAGAATGTATCATGCAAAATTTCAGCTTAATCAGTTAGTGTGGATTACATCCTACCTGAGTCGCTTTTTGATAACAAGTACAGTACCACTAATCCTGATAGAATCGATGGGAACTACGATATACATAGACTTCAATACGGATGCCTCCAAACTAGACAAGCAGGTGGACTTTGGGGTGTACTCTAATGATCTAGAACTGGTCGTATCGAAAAGGTTGCCCGACCACTGCAGTGTGTATCAAGCGGAGATCCTTGCAATTAAGGAAGTGGTGGAATGGCTAAGATATAATGTCATAACGACACTTAGGCATACATATCTTCTCAGACAGCCAGTCAGCCATTTAATCCCTTGAGAACGTATTTCTGACACAAAACCCGCCCTCGTCGGTCGTAGATCTCTCTACGAGATTGCTAAATAGTTGAAAATTCACCTGTTCTGGTTACCGGGCCATAGAGATATCCCAGAGAATCGTAAAGGCGCGAGTCGTGAAATCGGAAGTTCAGTTTTTATGGTAGCTTAATCAAATTTTTGACCGATTTAGACTATATCTCGCACATCTGTCAAAGGTTACAAAGAAATTTACCGTGCAAAAATTCAGCTAATAATTGCGCCCTTTAGAGGCGCAAGTAGTAAAATCGGGATGTTGATTTTTATGGGAACTATATCAAATATTTGATCGATTTAGACTATATCTCGCACGTCTGTTGATGGTAAATTGGGTGATAATTGCGCCTTCTAGTGGAGCAAGAAGTCTGTGGAGGTTCAAGCAATATACTCGTAAGCTCTGTTTATAGGGTAGCTATATTGAAACATGGGCCGATATGGCCCATTTACAATCCCAACCGAGCTACACTTACTTAAACGAGGTATTTATGCAAAATTTCAGTCGTCTATCTTAACTCCTTCGAAAGTTCGAGTGCTTTTGACAGACGGGCGGACAGACAGATGGACGGACAGACTGACTGACGGCTAGATCGACTTGAAATGTTATGACTACCAAGATTATATGTAATATATGGGGTGTTCGAAGAATATATCGAGGTCTTACAAACGGAATGACGATGTTCGTACACCCCCAACCTGAGGTGGAGGGTATAAAAACGTAAAAATTGTTTTAGTATTTTATCCATCAAGCTTGTGCAGATTGGTTTGCCATTGATGTTCGTCGTGAATATCGTAATCTTTAACACTTACTTTATTTTAAAATGTTATTACGACAGCTACGAATATTTTCATTCTCATTATGTAAAGCTTTTTGTTTTGATTTTCATTATTTTCATTTCTAAGAATAAGACGATTGTTATGGTTTCACAACAAATAATATGGTTTCACAATTTGTTAAGAGATGGTCTTAATTTAGGATTTGTTTATGTGTTGTTTTTTTTTTTTAACAAAGCAATTCAAGTAATAATATTGTCCAAAAATGTAGCTACACCCACCTGTCATCTGCATTAATAGCTTTGCAATTAAAAGTTGTGGGAAATTCAATTGAATTTTAATTCAAAAATTGAAAGTCGCAATGTAAAACTGTGTTACCTGTGTTAAGAGAGAAATTTGTCCCCTCTGAAAACTTTCAGGAAACTGCCTTTTTATACCACACACCACTACTGTGCTACAGGGTATTATATCTCAGTGCATTTGTTTGTAAAACTCAAAAGAAAGAGAGAGAGAGAGAGACCCATTGATAAGCACACCGATAGACTCAGAATCATTTTGGATCTTGACTTCTTGAGTCACTAGAGGGCACAATTCTTATCCGATTTGGCTGAAATTTTGCATGAGGTGTTTTGCTATGATCTCCAATAACTGTGTCAGGTATGGTTCAAATTGGCCCATAACCTGATATAGCTGTCATATAAACCGATCTGGGATCTTGTCTTATTGAGCCTCTAGAGTGCGCAATTCTTATCCGATTGGAATAAAATTTTTCCCGACATGTTTTGTTATGATATCCAACAACTGTGCCAAGTATGGTTCAAATCGGTCCATAACCTGATATAGCTGTCATATAAACCGATCTTGGGTCTTGACTTCTTGAGCCTCTAGAGGGCGCAATTCTTATCCGATTTGAATGCATTTTTGCGCGAAGTATTTTGTTATGATATCCAACAACTGTGCCAAGTGTGGTTCAAATTGGTCCATAACCTGATATAGCTGTCATATAAACCGATCTGGGATCTTGACTTCTTGAGCCTCTTGAGGTCGGAATTATTATCCGATTTAGCTGAACTTTTGTACAACGACTTCTCTCACGAACTTTAACATACGCGTCAATTATGGTCTGAATCGGTCTATAGTCTGATACAGCTCCCACATAAACCGATCTCTCCCAATTTTATTTTTTGAACCCCTAAAGGGCGGAATTTTTATTCGAATTGGCTGAGATTTAACACAACGACTTCTACTATGGTCTCCAATATTCAGTTCAATTAGGGTCCGAATCGGATCGATAACTTGATATTATAGCTCCAATATCATTGCAATTCTTTCCTTTTATTACATTGGATTGCCCAAAAAGAAATTGCGGATTTTTCATATAGTCGGCGTTGACAAATTTTTTCACAGTTGTGACTCTGTAATTGCATTCTTTCTTCTGTCAGTTATCTGCTGCTACTTTTAGCTTGCTTTAGAAAAAAGTGTAAAAAAAGTATATTTGATTAAAGTTCATTCCAAGTTTTATTAAAAATGCGTTTACTTTCTTTTAAAAAATCGGCAATTACTTTTTGGGCAACCCAATATGTTTGCATAAAAAGAGATACCGCGAAATCCGTACGTGAACACCAGAAGTCTCCCCCAAGAAACTCATAGTACGACCAATAGTGTCGAAATGCTACTGAAGCCAAGAATGCGTCATGCAGAGCAAACCTGAAATCAGTAGCAAAGCGCCAGATAAATGAGAGTTATTGGGAGAAAAGGAGAGAGGAGAATCGCCTATTCCGCAGAAAGAAAAAGGAAATGGAAAAACGTGAGTGTGAGCGAATTGAGAATGAAGTCCGGAAATTCTACCAAAGAAATAAACACCAAACCGATGGCTTTGGCGCAGGCACATCCTCTTGCAGAGACAAAGAGGGAAATCTGGTAACTGACACAGATAACATGCTGAGGATATGGAAAGAACATTTTACCCCACTGCTAGAATCCGACGTTGGCGACGAAGAGGATACCGCAGAACCAATCCCTAATGATGGTATAGAATGTTTACTTTCTAGTCAGAATGAGGTCCAAGTAGCAGTGACCCGACTAAAGAACAACAAGGCAGCAGGAGCCCACGGGTTACCAGCTGAACTATTTAATACCGGAGGCGACACGCTGATAAGGCGTATGCTTCAGCTTATCTGCACAATTTGGCTAAAAGAACGCATACCCGATGATTGGCACCTCAGCCTACTACGTCCCATACACAAGAAAGTAGACAAGATGGAATGTGCCAACTACAGAGGAATAAGTCTCCTCCTCATGGCATACAAGATACTTTCGAGCATACTGTGTGAAAGATTAAAACCTAAAGTCAATGAGATAATTGTAAATTTTTCCCGTGAACATTTCACTAAGGAACAGGGGCAAACTTCTCCCATATCAATGAGTGCAGTCCGATTCAAGTTTAAGATCACTGATAAGGGACCTCCTTTTTATAGCCGAGTCTGAACGGCGTACCGCAGTGCGACACCTCTTTGGAGAGAACTTTTACATGGCATAGTACCTCACAAATGTTGCCAGCATTAGGAGGGGAAAACCACCGCTGAAAATTTTTCTAAGAGTCTCGCCAGGATTCGAACCCAGGCGTTCAGCGTCATAGGCGGACATGCTAACCTCTGCGCTACGGTGACACTATACAAGACACTGATACAACCCCTGCTGTTATATGGTTCTGAAGCATGGGTACTTGTGAAAGCAGATGAGGAGTTCTTGGAGTATTTGAGAGAAAGATTCTTCGTAAAATATATGGACCAGTTTGTGTAAATGGAGAAAATAGGCGACGTATGAACTACGAGCTGTATGACGACGATAGCATAGTTACACGCATCAAAATACAACGGCTGCGTTGGGTAGGTTATGTTGCCAGAATGGATGAAGATGCTCCAGCAAAGAAGTCTTTTGAAGGCAAACAAAAGTTTGGTCTTCCCTGTTTGGTACACGCAAACTGGGAAGACCAAAAGCCCGATGGAAAGATCAAGTTGTGGGAGACACCTCGAAACTTGGTGTCTGACATTTTAGAATGAGCGCAGAAGATCGAGGCGCTTGGAACGCTATTCTACGTTTGGCTAGTGGAACAAATATTCTGTCATAGCCAATTAAAGTAGAGTAAAAGTAAAAAGAGATACCGGGAAAAGAACTCGACAAATGCGATCCATGGTGAAGGGTATTCGGCCCGGCCGAACTTAGCACGCTTTTACTTGTTCATTTTCTCTAAATGGAAATTGTTTTCCTCCCAGGAGGGTGTGTGCCACCGTGGATACCTCGTATCTGTAGTTGTAAAAAAATGGTTTTAAGTACATTTACGCCAAGACCACTCTTGGCAGCCCACTTCCCTTACGTACCTACATGTTTAAGGGATTTTTAATTGAGATTTCATTTATGTAAAATCTGATATAGCTTTCTATAAATCAATTTTAGATTTTTCTTTCTGACCCCCCAAGGACAATACCTGGCTTAACTTCATGTGATTATACTTGTTGTTATTGTATGTTGTATTTTTTTCTGTGGCTGTTTTTGTTTCAGAATTTCTCTGATGCCTCCATTTTTTTTTGGTTGAATTCTTTTTTCGTATGTTTGTATTGATTGCTTTCGCTTGACTTCCTATTGTCATAGAATCCTTTTTCCCTTTATTTGTTTGTATTCAGTTTTTGAGGCGTTTTCAATATCACATCGTTGTTGTGTTTTTTTCCCACAATGAATCCAACACATTTCAATTCATGTTGTGCGTGATGTATCCTTTATTCATTGAATTGCATTGCATTCAATCGATTGAATGGCTTTGTGCGGTATTTCGAATTTGTTGTCAAGATGCGATTTATTTGCCACATACATGTCTCCCTACCACTTTGCATTGATTGAAGCCCCTATATGCAAAAGTTTTGGAATTACATTTCTGAGGGATTTCTATACAAACACTTTTGTACTCAGATTCATATCTGAATTAAATTTTGGCTTGTAACAAAGTTTTTCCAGTTCAATTTTTAACTTGGGGGGAAAAAAAGTTTTTTTCAAGTGATTTCATTAAAATGGATGTTGGTTAGTGGAAATATATTTTGCTTATAGCCAACTTTTGTTGAGGTGCAAACAATGTGGTAAATGTATGCACTTGGATGTTAGAGAAATCATTGTGCCACTTTGAAAATTTAAGCCAAAAAACACCTGAGTTTGCTGGGATTCAGGCAGGTCTGTGACCACCAAGAGAATGATTTTCCTAGAATCCTTTTTATACCCTCCACCATAGCATGGGGGAACACTAATTTCGTCATTCTGTTTGTAAATCCTCGAAATAATCGTCTAAGATCCCATAAAGTATACATATTCTTGATCGTCGTGACATTTTAAGTCGAACTAGCCATGTCCGTCCGCCTTTACGTCCGTCCGTCTGTCCGTCCGTCCGTATGTCCGTCCGGCCGTCTGTTTGTCGAAAGCACGCTAAGTTTCGAAGGAGTAAAGCTAGCCCCTTGAAATTTTGCACACATACTTCTTATTTGTGTAGATCGGTTGGGACTGTAAATGGGCTATATCGGTCTACGTTTTGATATAGCTGCCATATAATCCGATCTGGGATATTGACTTCTTGAGCCGCTAGAGGGCCGAATTCTTATCCGATTTGGCTGAAATTTTGCATGAGGTGTTTTATTACGACTTCCAAAAACTGTGATGAGTATGGTTGAAATCGGTATATAACCTGATATAGCTGCCATATAAACCCATCTGGGGTCTTAACATCGTGAGCCACTAGAGGGCGCAATTTCTATCCGATTTAGCTGAAATTTTGCATGAGGTGTTTTGTAATGACTTTCAACAATTGTGCTAAGAATAGTTCAAATCGATGCATTACCTGATATAGCTGTCATATAAACCGATCTGGGGTCTCGACTTCTTGAGCATCTAGAGGAAGCAATTCCTATCCGATTTGGCTAAAATATTGCATGACGTGTTCTGTTATGACTTCCAACAACTGTATTAAGAATGGTTGAAATCGGTCCATAACCTGATATAGCTGCCATATAAACCGATCTGGGATCTTGATTCTTGGCCCTATAGAGGGCCTAATTCCTATCCGATTTGGCTGAAATTTTCCATGAAATGTTTTGTTATGACTTCCAACAACTGTGTCAAATATGGTTAAAATCGGTCCATAACCTGATATAGGTGCCATATAAACCGATCTGGGGTCTTGACATCTTGAGCCTCTAGAGGGCGCAATTATTATCCTATTTGGCTTACATTTTGCACGACGTATTTTATTATGACATCCAACAACTTTGCCAAGTACGGTTTAAATCGGTCCATAACCTGATATAGCTGCCATATAAACCGATCTTGGATTTTGATTTCTTGACCCACTAGAGGGCGCAATTCCTATCCGATATAGCTAACATTTTGCAAATCGGTCCATAACCTGATATAGCTGCCATATAAACCGATTTGGGGTCTTGACATCGTGAGCCACTAGAGGGCGCAATTTCTATCCGATTTAGCTTGAGCATGAGGTGTTTTGTTATGACTTCCAACAACTGTGGCAAATATGGTTAAAATCGGTCCATAACCTGATATAGCTGCCATATAAACCGATCTGGGGTCTTGACATCTTGAGCCTTTAGAGTGCGCAATTATTATCCGATTTGGCTTAAATTTTGCACGACGTATTTTATTATGACATCCAACAACTTTGCCAAGTTTATGGTTCAAATCGGTCCATAACCTGATATAGCTGCCATATAAACCGATCTGGGATCTTGACTTCTTGGGCCTCAAGAGGGCGTAATTATTATCCGATTTGCCTGAAATTCTGTACAACGGCTTCTCCTATGACTTTCAATATACGTGTCACATATGGTCGGAATCGGTCTTCAGTCTGATATAGCTCCCCTATAAACCGACCTTCCTATTTTACTTCTTGAGCCCCTTAAATACCCAATTCTTATTCGATTTGGCTGAAATTTTACACATAGACTTCTACTGTGGTCTCTGACACTCAATTTAATTAGCATAGAAAATCTTTTCTTTAATCCTTCGATTGTCTGAAAAGAGATACCGGGAAAGAACTCGATAAATGCGATCAATGGTGGAGGGTATATAAGATTCGGCTTAGCCGAACTTTTACTTGTTGTAGCTAAAATACTATCCGCAGTTGAAACCGTCATATTACCTATTTGCCATTGACTGGCCCAAATAAATTTTGGACCTAATAGCTTTTTATACCCACCACCGAAGGATGGGGGTATATTCATTTTGTCATTCCGTTGGCAACACATCGAAATATTCGTTTCCGACCCTATAAAGACGATCTAGCCATGTCCATCCGTCTGTCTGTTAAAATCTCGCTACAGTCTTTAAAAATGGAGATATTGAGCTGAAATTTTGCACAGATTCTTTTTTTGTCCATAAGCAGGTTAAGTTCGAATATATCGGACTATATCTTGATATGACCCCCATATAGACCGATCCTCCGATTTAGGGTCTTAGACCAATAAAAGCCACATTTATTATCCGATTTTGCTGAAATTTGGGACAGGGAGCTGTGTTGGGCCCTTAGACATTCTTCCTTAATTTGGTTCAGGTCGGTCCAGATTTGGATATAGCTGCCATATAGACCGATCCGCCGATTAAGGGTCTTAGGCCCATAAAAGCCCCATTTATTATCCGATTTTGTTAAAACTTGGGACAGTGAGTTGTGTTAGACCCTTCGACATCTTTCTTCACTTTGGCTCAGATCGGTCCAGATTTGGATATAGCTGCCATTTAGACAGATCTCTCGATTTAAGATTTTGGGCCCATAAAAGCCGCACTTATTGTCCGATATCGCCGAAATTTTGGGAGAGTGAGTTGTGTTAGGCTCTTCGGTAGTTTTCTGCAACTTGGCTCAAATCGGTCCAGATTTGGATATAGCTGCCATATATACCCGATATCTTGCCCCACAAAAGACGCATTTATAATCCGATTTCACTGAAATTTTACACAGTGAGTTATGTTAGGCTTTTCAACATCCGTGTCGTATATGGTTCAGATCGGTATATTTTTATATATAACTGCTTAATAGACCAATATTTTGTTGTGCACAGGTGAACAGTGACTTATACTTATAAGCGTTTGGTCCAAATCGGAACATATTTCGATATAGCTGATATGGGCCATAAGGTATGCATTTCTCACCGGATTTTGACGAAAGGTGGTTTGTATCCAAAGTTCGACCCGGCCGAACTTAACGCCTTTTCACTTGTTTTTGTTTAAATTATTCTTTTGTAATTATTCCATGATTTATTTACTATTTTTTTTTTTTTTTTTATTTATCACTACACTTAGTTTTTCTTATCTACAAACTCACTTTAAAACACGCCCTGTCCTCATGTTTTTATAAATTTATTTTAATATTTGATTACATTCCGTATTTGCGGTAGGCATACAAGCACAGCTTTTCAATTTGTCGCAAACATATCCCATGTCCCATGTTCAATAAATAACAATTGACATTAATTGAATTATATGGCATGGCTATTAAGACCATAGGATTAATGCATCTATCAGAATTGATTTCATGTATTAAGGCAAAGGCTTGCACCACTCTAGTGGGATTTTCGTATTAAACTATGGAGCGGGAAAAGGTAAATTTGTGAAGAGACTTTACACAGAAGAATATATTCAACAATGTGAAAATAAACTATTTAAAGAAATTTAGAAAAATTTTCTAAAAAATTTTAGTTTTTTTAAACAAAAATTTTGCCATTTCTTCACAATTTTTATCTATGAAAATTCCCTTAAGGAACAGAGGCAAACTTCTTACATATCAAAAAGTACTGTCCGATTCAAGTCTTTGCTCAATGATAAGGGGCCTTCTTTTTTAAGACGAGTCCGAACGGCGAGCCGCAATTCGACACCTCTTTGGGGAGAAGTTTTTACATGGTATAGGAGCTTACAAATGTTGCCAGCAATATGAGGGAATAACCACCATGGCAGCCGGTTGTATGCACCGGATTGACCCTATGGAATCCTTTATCGGCAAGGGCTGCCGCCTCAGTATACGTGTTTGTTCTTTTTTCGTCATGGCAAAGGCACATCCCGGAGTGCCTTCTCCGCACGCTTCTGGTCCGTGCGGGGATTTAAAAGAATCCCGGACCCTGGTTCTGTTCCGCTTACCCGAACCGCCATTGACCCTGGACCCTGGTTCTGTTCAGCTTGCCGAACCATCATCGATCGGTGTTGGTGGGGTATAACCGGTGCATGGATACATTTCCGATCTTGCCTAACGTGACTACGAGAGTATAGTCACACTGAATATGTTGCAAGGTGCTGTGCGAACATAGAGCGCCGTACGTTTCTCAATGAGAAAAAGACCAATGGGACTGGCTTCAGAGAGTACACCAATCGCCGCTTCAGTGAACTGACACACCCCTCGGATGTGCTAGTTGCCGATGGCAAATTCCGAGAACTCATTAAAGCAGCAGCCGCTCGTTTTATACCAGCCCGTCCAATACCCCAATTTCCCGGTGCAGGCAGTGGTACTCGCAGGAGAGAGTGAGGGAATTCGTTGTACGGACCTCACTAACCAGACAGCATCAGCGAGCCGAATCTGGAAATAAACAGGGTAGTCAACTAACATAAGCGGATTTGTGTCTGAAACAATTGGAGCAATGTAGCTTAAGCATCGGTTTAGCCAAGCAGTGGTATACTGTTAAGTCACTCTCGAATCCCGCTAGACGGAATGTCAAGACCTCAGTCGCATTTGGCGCAGTAACTGTGACTGATCCGAAGAGATACGCCAGGATGTTCAACCGTCAATTTATTGTCCATCCCTAGAGTGACAGGGTAAGGAGGAGAGCCATTCGCCGTATCCGTGGTCTCCGAGCCGATGGACAGCCATTAGAATTTACCGTAGGCGAAGTAGCGAATGTCCAAGGCGTTGGACCCCAACGGAAACTCTACATTGATGCTGAAGAATGTGGATTTAACTGGAGTTGAGTACCTTACTACTGTCCTCAAACTGTCTTTGAACACTCTTATAGCTCCCTGGGCAGAGTGATCCTGCTACTGAAGCCTGGAAAGGACTCGAGTTTGGGGAAGTCGTACATATCGGTCTCCTTTCTCTCACCAGTAGCAAAGACGCTTGAGGCATTACTACTCCCGAGCCTTGTAGGAGAATGGATTTCGTAGACTGCATAGCACAACCGCTGCTTTGCATTCCGTCACCGCACACATTTGCCGTGGCTTTAATCAGCCCAGGCCATGTGATAGGACGGTACTCGTGGCACTGGAGCTATCGACGGCATTCGACACGGTCAGCCATGCCAAACATTTTGAGGGCATCGCCAATACATCCCTTCAGCTAGGCCTGAAACGCTTGGTGGCGGAATATCTGTATGGTCACCAGTCATTTGTGGAATTTAGAGATAAGACATCGAAGCACCGCAGAGTGAAACAGGGAGTTCTTCAAGTTGGGGTTATATCTCCGACACTGTTTAACCTCTACTTATACTCCATTATTTCCCATCCAGATGGAATAGAGATCGTATCATATGCGGACGTTTGTACGATTATGGCATCAGGCCCCCCACATCGGCTATAGGTTGAACGTCTACCTCAACGTACTTGCTTCATATTTCGCTGCAAGAAATCTGAAGATATCTGTCACCAAATCTTCAGCCACATTGTTCACTACAAATACGCGAGATCGTATCATATGCGGACGTATGTACGATTATGGCATCAGGCCCCCCACCCATTGTTGACATCGGCGATAGGTTGAACGTCTACCTCAACGGACTTGCTTCATATTTCGCTGCAAGAAATCTGAAGATATCTGCCACCAAATCTTCAGCCACATTGTTCACTTCAAATACGCGTGAGTTGAATGCCGAGCAGACTGTGATGGTTGATGGAGAAATGATTCCGATCATCAAGTGTCCTAAAATACTTGAAGTCACATTTGACAACTCTTACATATTCTCCTTACATGCCACAGCAATTTGCGACCACGTACAAAGCAATTGGTCGGTCTGTGGTAAGTTATGCAGTGCCAGTGTGGCCTCGTCAGCTCTGTCACACATACTGAAATAATATTTATATCTGTCAGAAATCCACCCTTCGAACTGCGACGAACTGTTCTCATGTGGACCACCTCCATCAGGAGACAAAGATCCTACCAGAGCGAAGACATAACTACAATACCTTTTGGGCTTTTATTGCAGAGACCACCCAAATCACCATCTTGTGGATAAATATTCACCGCCCAGAAGCCTTAAGGTCAATCTAATGGGTTGCCCAAAAAGAAATTGCGGATTTTTCATATAGTCGGCGTTGACAAATTTTTTCACAGCTTGTGACTCTGTAATTGCATTCTTTCTTCTGTCGGTTATCAGCTGTTACTTTTAGCTCGCTTTAGAAAAAAAGTGTAAAAAAAGTATATTTGATTAAAGTTCATTCTAAGTTTTATTAAAAATTCTATTTACTTTCTTTTAAAAAATCCGCAATTACTTTTTGGGCAACCCATACATGATATAGAGCGTGAGGTTCAGCGCTACAAGACAGAACCTCTAGATCAAGCGGGTCTAGACAGCATTCATGCAGACACGATAGCAGATGCAGTAAAAAGCTACCGGGTTAACGTAGTCCTTGGAGAACGACCGCCTCACATTGCACCGGCAAACCAGGGGGAAGTCAGGGTCAATTACGTTCCTGCAGATGCAGCCGCCTCAACTCCTACAGAGCAAGGATTGATGCCGTGCAAGATGTATGGCCCGATTGTGACCAGGGATCATACAAAACATGTCCAGCCAGACCCACTTGACTTAGACCCAGATCCCTTTGGACGCACCCCATCTTAGTCGCAGAGTTCCTGGATCTGGACACTCAACAGAACCAAGCAGACGAAAGATAGAACACAACAAACCGCTGTGATCCAGTGGTGGGGAGAGTGTCACATATTGAAATATATTTGAGAAACAGTCCAAAAAAAAAATTTTAACCTGACTTACTTACGGGTTCAAGTGTTTGGGGTCTAGACGCTTCATTTGATTGTCTATGAAAAATTAAATTTTAGCCAAAGTCACTCTTAGTCATAGCCAATGACAGCGAAATTGTATACACTTGGTAGAGCGGAGAATTGTAGTCAACTCATAACCTATACACACATGGATTATTACTAAAGAATTTTTATTACTACCACTTAATCCTCTAATAGATTAAACAAATTCTAAAAAATTCCAAAGTTCATTAAAAAATAAACCTTTTATTGTTTTATGCATTCATTTAATAGTTCAATTTCAAATGAAACTTTCCACCACACTATGCCAATATAACAATGAAAACTCATTGACAATCTCACAATGCGATGACGTAGCACATTTTATGTCTCACATGCATATACGGCTATCCATGTGTGCATATGTTCTGTCGATAACCACGCCAACGGGGGGATTTATTCTCTACCCCATGGCGATTAATTTCGATTTCATTGTTTATTTACCCATAAGTTGTCCTTATCTCGTTTGTCTGTCTGTTTGTCAGTTTTATTTATCTCTAAGTGTGAAATGTACATTTGCCCTCAGACAAATACGTAAAAAATAGTTGAATATGTTAGCACCTAAGCCGCCACAAATGTAACTAAGGTAAGGTGTCTCTCGAATGAAGTGAATAACATTTTTATACGCGGGTATACCGAAGGGATGAGGGTATATTCAGTTTGCCACTCCGTTTCCGACACATGGAAATATTCGTTTCCGATCCTATAAAATCTTATATATAAAAATCAATTTGTGTTTGTTTGTAGGTGTTCTTAATAGACTCAGAAACGACTGAACCGATTTTCTTGAAATTTACACAGATGATGCATATGCATAATGATCCCGTGGTGAAAATAGGGTACTACATTTTTGATATCTGAAGGGGGGGGCGGACCCTCCCCCTTACCCTAATTTTCAGAAACGCCAGATCTCGGAGATGGTGGTGCGATTTAAGCGAAATTTTGTGTGCTCTCATATAGTACCGTAAAAATAGAAATTTGGTATCCAAATTTCGGATGGGTACCTAGGGGGGCCGCCCCTCCCTAAAACATATCATACATATATTTAGACCAATCACGACAATATGGGACTCAAATGAAAGGTATTTAGGATGAGAAAACGTATCTGATATCCAATTTTCGGACCAAGTGCTAGGGGGACCACCCCTACCCCAAAAACACCCCTAAATCGGACATATTTACCGATCATGGCAATATGGGACTCAAAGGTATTTGCGAGTAGAATACGAATCTGATATCCAAATGTGGGACCACGCCTCTGGGGGTCCACCCCTTCCCCAAAGCACCCCACAAACTGAACTTATTTACTGACCATGGGAATATGGGGCTTAAATAAAAGGTATTTGAATGTAGAATACGAATCTGATATCCATATATGGGACCAAATGTTTGGAGGGCCGCCTCTCACCAAAAACATCCCCCAAAGGGGCCAAATTTACGACCATAGCAATATGGGGCTCAAATAAAGGGTCTTTGGAAGTAAAGCACGAATCTGATATCAATATTCGGGAAAAGTGTCTATGGGGCCACGCCACCCCCCCAACAACACCCAAATAGTAAGTATTTTCTGACTATTGCAATATGAGGCTCAAATAAGAGGGGTTTTAAAGTGGAACACGAATCCGATATATATTTTCAAGGCCAACTCACTGGGTGGCCACCCATCCCCCAAAACACCCCCTAAGCCGGTCATGTTTGCCGACTATGGAAATATGGGGCTCAAATTAAAGGCATGTGGGAGTAGACCATGTATCTGATATCAACATTAGGGACCGACTGTCTAAGGGACGTCCCACCACCATAACCACCAAACAGGATATATTTGCTCACCAAGACAATTTGAGTCGTAAAGAGAGTGGAACTTAATATTTTTAGGGCCAATACCCCATCCGGACATATTTGCTGAATTTTTCAATACGGAGTTTAAATGAGATTAGAAAACGAATTTGTTATCCAATTTTGTGGCCAATGGCAATATGGGGTTCAAATAAATGATATATAGATATATGAGAATAGAGTACGTTGCTGATATATTTTCCGGGCTTAGTGTTTGGGGGACCACCTCAATTCCTAAAACACCCCCAAATCTGGCATATTTACCGACCATGTCAATGTGGAGCTTAAATTAATGGCATTATGGGGTAGAGCTAGAATTGATACCCACTTGCGGGACCAATTTTTCTGGGGGTTCGCCCCAGAATACCTCACAAACAGCAATTTTTTACTGACCATCGCAATGTGGGGCTCAAAAAAAGGTATTTGAGAGTAGAATACGAATTTGACATCCAAATTTATGGCCATGTATTTAGGGCATCACCCTTTCCCCAAAACACCCCCAAAGGGAAGAAATTTTCCGGCCATGCCAATAAGCGAATCAAATTAAAGGTATTTGAGATTAAAAAACGAATTTGATAACCAATCTCGGGGCTATGTGTTTGGAGGACGCCTCATTCTGTAAACTCCCCTCAAACCAATGGCAATATGGGGTTTAAATAAATGGTATTTGAAAACAGAGCACTATGCCAAGTGTCTGGGGGACCACCTCAACCCTGAAAACACCCCTAAATCAGACATCGTAAGAATATTGGGCAAAAATAAAGTCTTTTAGGAATGGAGTACACCTTACATCCAAACTTAAATTTGTTGACCAATAAAGATCATATGAGATTCAGATAAAGGCACTTATATTGTTAAACTGTTTGTCAAGCGATATACTATTTTCGTAGCATGGTATTCCACTAAAATTTCTTTAGTTGTCGAAATTAAATATTCAAAGGAAAATTTTGTTCCATATAAAATAAAAGAAGGCGCAGCGGAGCAGGCCCGGCTCAGCTAGTATATATATATTCTTGGTTGTCTTAAAAATCTAAGACATATGTCCGTCCGTCCGTCTACTCGCAGAAATCACGCGAATGTCTTCCAAAATGAAAATATTGAGCTGAAACTTAGCACATAATCTTTTGTATACCCTCCACCATAGGATGGGGGTATATTAATTTCGTCATTATGTTTGTAACACCTCGAAATATGCGACTAAGACTTCATATAGTATATATAATCTTGATCGTCATGGCATTTTAATCGATCTAGCCATGTCCGTCCGTCTGTCTGTCAAAAGCACGCTAACTTTCGAAGGAGTAAAGCTAGGCGCTGGAAATTTCGCACAAATACTTTTCATTAGTGTAGGTCAGTTAGAATTGTAAATGGGGCCAATCGGTCCATGTTTTTATATAGCTGGCATATAAACCGATCTTGAATTCTCGATCCGCTAGAGGGCGCAATTCTTATCTGATTTAACTGAAATTCTGCATGAGGTGTTTCTTTATGACTTCCAACAAGTGTGCTGTGTATGGTTCAAATCGGTTTATAGGCTGGTATAGCTGACATATAATCCAATCTTGGATCTTGAATTGCGCTAGAGGGCGCAATTCTCATTCGATTCGACTAAAATTTTCCACGTGGTATTTTGGTATCACTTCCAACAACTGTGCAGGAAGGAAACCTCCAGTGAAAATATTATTCTGATGTTCTCGCCAGGGACTCGAACACTGGCGTTCAGCGTCATAGGCGGACATGCTAACCACTGCGCTAAGGTGGCCAGTAAGTTTGCAGTTGGGGATTGAAAATGGGCCATATCGGCTCAAATTTGGATATAGTCCCCGAATAAACCGCACTATGTCTACGATCGCCTAGATCTGTACTAAGCATGGTCAGAATCGATTTATAACCTGATATAGATACCATATAAACCTATTTCTCGATTTGTCTAATTAGTACCCACGGTACCAATTGTTGCCCATCTGGCTAAAATTATAAAATACAGATTTTAAAAATCCGTTTTGTGGAGGGTATACAAAATTTGGCCCGGCCGAACTTAACACGCTTTTAATCCCACCACCATAGGATGGGAGTGTACTAATGTAATTCTTTCGCTTGTAACACCACAAAATAACGAACTGGGACCCCATAAAGAAAAAATATTCTGGATAGTCTTGTCATTCTAAATCGATCTAGCCATGCCCGTCCGTCCGTCTTTCGACATCACGATAACGGTCGCAGGCCTTAACCTAGCCGCTTGAAATTTTGTACAGATATTGGGTTGCCCAAAAAGTAATTGCGGATTTTTTAAAAGAAAGTAAATGCATTTTTACTAAAACTTAGAATGAACTTTAATCAAATATACTTTTTTTACACTTTTTTCTAAAGCAAGCTAAAAGTAACAGCTGATAACTGACAGAAGAAAGAATGCAATTACAGAGTCACAAGCTGTAAAAAAATTTGTCAACGCCGACTATATGAAAAATCCGCAATTACTTTTTGGGCAACCCAATACTTCTTATTGATGTAGGTCGTTGGGTTTTGCAAATGGGCCATATCGGTTCAGATTTTGAAAAAAAGATAACGGTTCAGATTTAGATATATCTACCATACATATCTTACGTAAGCACTTTTTAGACTGATTATTTACAGCCTTAATTACTTTCGTACGCCTACATGAGGCGGTTTATTGTTGTATATTTGAATTTCCTTCTGGTTTATTGGTGTTTCATAGTTTATTTTGCATGCCTTATTTGACAAAACGTCTCATATCTAAGTAAACTGAATGGGGTAGTGATAAGAATGAACGAGGGTAGCAATGTAATGGGGTTAAAAAACTCTATTATGACTTTTGCATAAAAAACTGTAAAAAAAAACTGTAAATTTTTACAAATCTTATTTGGCAAGAAGCTTACAAAATTCACCTACATTCATATCATGATCCTCCCCAGCTATGTTATAACAATACTTTTGCAATAGAAAAAGAGTTGATAGACCAGCTGGTAAGAATATTACGGAACGATGTTCTTCCCCTTTTTTCTTTGTACTTATTTTGATAGATTTAAATTTTAATTTATCGCATTTGTTTTTCCACCCCCTGATGGTGTTTTTGGCATGTGGGTACAAAGAAACGTTTTATTGATCCAAATATTTGTTCTTTTAATTATAGGAGCAAAATTTCGGTTAAGCTTTCACTGTCAGTGTTTGTTTGGTTTTTTAGAAGCAGTTTAATCACGAGACGTATGTATTTTCAACATAAAAATTTAAAAAATAAAATGCGTCACACATTTCCATGTTAATGGACTCCTGAACTGCTAGTAGACAAAATGTAAATAGACATTTTAAATATGGGTTAAAAAAAGAGATACTTTTTAGGAGACAATATCAGCTTATTTTCCTAAAGGAAAGATATTTCAATAAAATTAAAAAGTTGAAGTCCTATTGGTATTGCTGTCAATAACTTCCATGCTTCTGATCTGATCTCAGTCCCGGGGTTCTCACTGTAGACCCCACGGCCCAATCTGTCCTTTAGCTTTGATCCATCCGTGTAACATGATCTTCCAGATGGCAATACTAGGGTTCCGTCAATCCAAGAATGTGCCGCTGATAGGAGTGCCTCGCACTCGACTTAAAAATTCATCTCAGGTATCCGATCGGAAACCTCTTCCCTTCCTTCCAGGTTTCCTATCAATGGGCCAAGCTCTTCTCCTTCTTAGCGTTGCAAACAAATGCAAAAATTTATAATATCCTGTACCACAGTGGTGGTGTAGGGTATGAAAAGATCCGTATCTCGGAATAGGTACTACTTAATACGAAAAAATGTTAAAACCTTTTTGGAGTAGGCTAGAAAAGGACTCCAAACACCCAATGGCTGAGGTGGTGGCGTCAGACCGTAGCGTGTTGTCCTCCCCTTCTATAGGTGTGGGTGCCTTGGCACCTGTAGTCGAGAGTAATGCTTCAAGCGCAGAGCGCAGATAACACAGTAGGATGTACAGTTCGTTCCCAACCTTTAAGTAAAGGTGGTGAAATTTGGATACCAAATTTTTGTGTGTACGTTACTATAAGAGAGCATACAAAATTTCGCTTAAATCGCAGCACCCATCTCTGAGATCTGGCGTTTCTGAAAATAAGGGTAAGGGGGAAGGTCCGCTCCCCCTTCAGATATCAAAAAATTTAGTACCCTTTTTTCACCACGGAATCATTATGCATCATTAATGAAAATTTCAAGAAACACACAAACAAAATTACAAACCTACAAACAAACACAAATTGATTTTTATATAAAAGACTAGCTGAGCCCGGCCCGCTCTGCTGCGCCCGAATATGCTATGTTGGAGAGAAGTACTCTAAATTTGAACATTTCTGCGTAATTGTAGTTGAAAATGTATTCCAATTATCCTATGGATTTTTCGACACTCAAGTACCTCTTATTTAAACCCCACATTGCAATGGTCAGTAAAAGTCCTTCTTGGGGTGTGGTGGACCCCCAGACGCTTGGTCCCAAAAGTGAAAGTCAATTTCGGGCTCTATTCCCAAGGACCTTTCAGTAAAAATGTCCGATTTGAGAGGTTTTATAGTGGTGGGGTGACCCACGAAAAACTTAGTTCCGCAATTGGATATCATATTCGTTTCTCAAATATTTTTAATTTGAGTCCCATATTGTAGTGGTTGGTCTATAAATCCGTTTGCCGGGTTTTGGGGGTGGGCGGCTCCCCCCTGCTTTTGGACCCTCTCATGTATTCCTATATTTTATTTTTCTTTATTCAAATTACCGATAGGTTGTCTCTCTGTTCATGTTGGCATGTTTTTAATTGGATCAACTAAATCCAATTGGATCAAACAATTTCAGTTGAAGACTGCCAGATAACGCTAATTTAAATGTTAGTGCTACTCGCTTAGAGTGAATCATATGGTATGGTGGTTGTCTATGAATAGTTATTCATAGACAACCACCATACCATATGACTACCTATTAAGTAGTCATCATTTAGTCGTTTTTTATATCCATCACCGATGGATGGCGGTATATACATTTTGTCATTCCGTTTGCAACACATCGAATATCCATTTCCGACCCTATAAGTATATATACTCTTGATCAGCGTAAAAATCTAAGACGATCTAGGCATGTCCGTCAGTCTGTCTGTTAAAATCACGCTACAATCTTTAAAAATGGAGATTTTGTGCTGAAACTTTGCACATATTCTTTTTTTTGTACATAAGCAGGTTAAGTTCGAAAATGGGCTTTATCGGACTATATCTTGATATAGCCCCCATATAGACCGATCGGCCGATTTAGGTTCCATAAAAGCCACGTTTATTATCCGATTTAGATGAAATTTGGGACAGTGAGTTGTGTCAGGCCCTTCGACTTTCTTCGTTAATTTGGCCTAGATCGGTTCAGATTTGGTTTTAGCTGCAATATAGACCAATTCTCCGGTTTAGGGTTTTGGGCCCATAAACCATAAAGGCCACATTTATTATCCAATTTAGCTGAAATTTGGGACAGTGAGTTGTGTTAGGCCCTTCGACTTTCTTCGTTAATTTGGCCTAGATCCGTCCAGATTTGGATATAGCTGCCATATAGACCGATCCACCGATTTAGGGTCTTAGGCCCATAAAAGCCACATTTATTGCCGAAATTTGGGACAGTGAGTTAGGTTAAGCCCCTCGACATACTTCTGCAATATGGCACAGATCCGCCCAGATTTGGATATAGCTGCCATATAGACCGATCCACCGATTTAGGGTTTTGGGCCCATAAAAGCCACATTTATTATCTAATTTAGCTGAAATTTGGGACAGTGAGTTGTGTTAGGCCCTTCGACTTTCTTCGTTAATTTGGCCTAGATCGGTACAGATTTGGTTTTAGCTGCCATACAGACCGATCCTCCGATTTAGGGTCTTAGGCTCATAAAAGCCACATTTATCATCCGATTTTGATGAAATTTGGGACGGTGGGTTGTCTTAGGCCCTTCGACATCTTACTTCAATTTGGTAAGCTGATCGGTTCATATTTGGATATAGCTGCAATATAGACCAATTTCTCGATATAAGGTTTTGGGCCCACAAAAGGCGCATTTATTGTCCGATGTCGCCGAAATTTGGGACAGTGAGTTAAGTTAAGCCCCTTGACATACTTCTGGAATATCGCACAGATCACTTCAGATTTGGAAGCTGCCATATAGACCGGTATCTCAGGTTTAGGTTTTGTGTCCATAAAAGGCGCATTTATTGTACGATGTCGCTGAAATTTGAGACAGTGAGTTTAGTTAGGCTCTTCGACGTCCTTCTTCAATTTGACCCAGATCGGTCCAGATTTGAATATAGCTGCCATATATTGGGTTGCCCAAAAAGTAATTGCGGATTTTTTAAAAGAAAGTAAATACAATTTAAATAAAACTTAGAATGAACTTTAATCAAATATACTTTTTTTACACTTTTTTTCTAAAGCAAGCTAAAAGTAACAGCTAATAACTGACAGAAGAAAGAATGCAATTACCGAGTCACAAGCTGTGAAAAAATTTGTCAACGCCGACTATATGAAAAATTCGCAATTACTTTTTGGGCAACCCAATAGATTGATATCTGAATTTAAGGTTTTGGGCGAGCTAAAAATGGTTGCAACCTTATCGTCAAGGTTGCAACCTTCTTCCTGACCATATTCGCAATCCACTATTGGGTTGCCCAAAAAGTAATTGCGGATTTTTTAAAAGAAAGTAAATGCATTTTTGATAAAACTTACACAAGTCACAAGCTGTGAAAAGATTTGTCAACGCCGACTATATGAAAAATCGGCAATTACTTTTTGGTCAACCCAATAGCAAATACCTTTCATTCGAGCCCCATATTGTCATTATCGTCCAATAAACCCATTTGGGGGGTTTTGGGGTCGGGACGGGCCCCCAATTACTTGGACTCAATTTTTAATATGGAAATCGTACCCTACTCTTGAATACCTTTCATTTAAGTCCCATATTATCCCAATCGGTCCACTTTTAGCTTTGGGTGGTACTTTTGGGGTAAGTAGGAGGGTCCGACCCCCTTGCGATATCAAAAATTTATATAGCCTACTGCTCCTTCCGGACCATATTCGTAATCTACTCCCGAATAACTTTCATTCAATTCCCATTTTGTCATTATCGTCCAATAAACCTATTTTGGGGGGTTTTTGGGGTTGGGGCGGCCCCCCAACTCTACTCTTCAATACCTTTCAATTAAGTCCCATATTGTTCCAATCGATCAACTTTTGTTTTTAGCTGGTACTTTTGGGGTAAGGGAGAGGGTCCGCCCCCAAAGTGATACCAAAAAATTATATAGCCTATTGTTCCTTCCGAACCACTCCCCACAATCTGTGAAAATTTCAAATAAATCGGTTTAGCCGTTTTTGAGTCTACAAACAAATTTACAAACCCACAAATAAACAAACCCACAAATAAACAAACAAACATACAAACAAACACAAATTGATTTTTATATATAAGAAGATTTCAATAAAAATTTGACAACAATTTTCTAAGGTATTGCTAAGTTATAACACACTATGGACATTTTTTCATCTCTGCAGCTTTCAGTGTTCCTCTGCTCATAAATATTGTATCATACATTTATTTTTACAGTTGTTCTTGCAAATTTTTATAAATATATTCAAAACATAGAAACTAAAATACGCAGGACAATCAAATTCTGTTAGGGACATTTGTGTTTATATTTGAAGTCAAAGGAATGTAAATGGCTTTGTTTCAAATCTGACCAAAACTAAACACATTGTTATGCAGATTGATGTAAAATCAATTGAAAGTATTGAAAAAGTATAACTTTTGTCAAACAAAGCAAAATCAATGGAAAGAAAACATTAAATGGAAGTAGTCAATACACCATTTCTGAATAACAATCAATTTTCAAAAACATATTAATTTTGCATATGCTTTTTCAGAAGCAGATTAGAGTTGGAGAGAAACTATTGATGCAATGTTGAATGAATTTTTTACTCATAAATTCGTTTTTGTCTTTTTTTATAGCTCTTATTGTAAAAACATATTTTTCGAAAGAAAGCAGTGAATCTAAAACGATTCATATTGATGTTATGTTAAATTATTCTATTGCCTCTAGCACTTGCCACACTACATAAAGAAACTCACTGAGCCCCAATTCAACGCCCTTGAAATTGTCTTATTCCTGGAAGTTGTTTGTTCGCTTTTACAGCTAAAGTAACTTTGGCATCGTGTTTAAAGACAGCTGTTACATCCTTACAACATAAACAAGATATCCTTTTAAAATGTTACATTTTTACTTGCAGATTAAGTTATCATAACATTTACTCACTCTTAATTTAAGTAATTTGAAATAAATTAAATAAAATAAATCCAGACATATGTTACCCGCCATATGGAAGAGGAATACAAAGGGCAAAGCAAACATGATGCAAGTGAATGAAAATTACAAATGCCACTCACACTTAACAAACATCTTGGGTATAGCAAAGGCAATTTCATGCGTTTAGAAAAAATACGTGGCAAATCATTGAAGGAGAAGGAAGGTTAGGTTAGGTTTAAGTGGCAGTCTGACATCAGACTCATTAGACGGTTTTGTCCATTGTCATACCACAGGTACAGAAGATGCCTTCTAGTTCCTGCCGTTGAACTATCCAGATCACTTCAAAAAGCCCAATAACTTGCAAATGCAAATTTTGCCCATGAACATTCCACCAAGGAAAAGGGGCAAACTTCTCATATATTAATCAGTGCAGTCCGATTTAAGATCTATAATAAGGGGCCTTTATTTAATAGCGTGCCACAGCACGACACCTCCTTGGGGAGAAGTTTTACATGGCATAATACCTCACAAATGTTGCCAGCATTAGGAGGGGAAAACCATTGCTGAAAATTTCTTCTGATGGTCTCGCCAGGATTCGAACCCAGGCGTTCAGCGTCATAGGCGGAAATGCTTACCTTTGCGCTGCGGTGGCCTCCTTGCGAATAATCACATCCGCTAAATCATAGAGGTTCTCAAAGAAATGGTAATCTAAAGTGAAATTATTTCTGACTGTCAGTGCAGGACACACACACACAGAAGGTGTTGTATAGTCCGTTCTTCTTCGATGTCCTCACAGCTTCTGTAGCAAAAGTTGTTGCTGCCAACCTTCAGTCTGTCAGCATGTTTTACGATTAGAACCAGAGACTTGTCATAATGGACACAATGACAGCAATACGGTCTACACGCCTATGCCGATGACATCGATATCCAAGGTCGGTCACCGGAAGTAGTAACTGCAGCCTTTGAAAGAATCGAAAGATAGTCAGTGAAAATGGGTCTGGCAGTAAATGGAGATAAGACGAAATGGATGGTTTCAACTCCCAAAAAGCCTTGCACAACCGAGCAGATAAAGAAAATGGAGAAAGTTGGGAACCACAACTTTGAGACAGTCTGTAACTTTATCTAACTCGGCACCACCGTAACCGAAACGAATGACACCAGTTTTGAGATAAAGCGAAGAGTAAAACTGACAAACAGATGCTACTTTGGACTAAGTAAGCTGCTTAGAAACAAGGCCACCTCTCGATAGACGAAGATTACACTATGCAAGACACTCATACTACCCGTGCTGTTATATGGTTCTGAAGCATGGGTACTTGTGAAAGCAGATGAGGCAGTGCTTGGAGTATTTGAGAGAAAGATTCTTCGTATAATATATGGACCAGTTTGTGTTAATAGAGAATATAGGCGACGTATGAAGCACGAGCTGTATGAGCTATATGATGACGATAGCATAGTTACACGCATCAAAATACAACGGCTGCGTTGACTACGTTATGTTGTCAGAATGGATGAAGAAGCTCCAGCAAAGAAGTTTTTTGAAGGCAAACACGGTGGTACCCGCAAACCGGGAAAACCAAAAGCCCGATGGAAAGATCAAGCTGTGGGAGACACTTCGATACTTGGTGTCAAAGATTTTAGAATGAGCGCAGAAGATCGAGGCGCTTGGAACGCTATTCTACTTTCGGCTAGTGGGACAAATATTCTGTCATAGCAAATTAAAGTCCTTCGGGCCTGATCCTGAAAACATTGCTTACATGTTGCTAGAGGCATACCCACAGATCCCAGTATCCCTGGAATATGTATGGCAGTTCCTAGTCTTGCAAACTCGTCCGCTTTACAATTCCTTGGGAAAACTCTGTGGCCCGGCACCCAGAACAGATGAATTTTGAGCTGTTCAGGCATCTCGTTGAGAGATCTGCAGCAGTCGAGGGCGGTTTTTGTGTTCAGAAATACGTTCTCCAGGGATTTAATGGCTGCCTGGCTGTCGGAAGAGATATTTATGCCAATCGTCGTAATGATACCTTAGCCATTCAAAAACTTCCTTAATTGCAAGGATCTCCGCTTGATACACACTGCAGTGGTCGAGTAACCTTTTCGATATGAACACTTATAGATCTTAAGAGAACAACCCAAATCCCCACCTGGCCGTCTAGTTTGGAACCATCCGTATAGAAGTCTATATAACTTCTGTTACCAGGGATATCGTAGTTCCAATCGGTTCTATCAGGAATAGTGGTACAGTACCTTTTATCAAAAATCGGCTCAAATAGGGTGTTATCCACTCTGCCTGGAACATCGAATATTGTATCAAGGATAACACATTATCCGTAGCCTTCACATGACCAATGGGAAAGCTTCCTTGACAACACGGCAGTGGTCGCTGCAATATGTCTAGCCACAATGTCCAGAGGCATAAGATATAGCATTAAATTCAGTGCATCAGATGGTGTCGTCCTCAGTGCGGCTGTGATGCACAAACAAACCATCCTTTTGATCCGGTTGCCTATTAGCAGTAGGTTGACTTTTGAAGAGCCGTCCACCAGACCACAACACCATATAGCCTTATAGGTCTCACAACTGCAATATATACCCAATGCATGACACGCGGTCTAAACCCCAAACTTATATCAATGGCTCCCATGCAGGTATATAGGGCAACAGTTGCCTTTCTTGTCCTTTCCAAAATGTTGGATTTAAAGTTAAATTTTCTGTTCAGCAAAACACCCAGGTATTTTGTGCTTTCTGTAAATGGAACCTTTTCTCCTCCCAAGGAAACAGGTTCCGCTGTAGGCAACTTGGAAGTAAGAGATGGTAAAATTCGAGCGACTTCATAAGTATAAATTGGGCGATGGCATTATTTGGACGGAATCTATGAATCTGAAGCAAGCGATGCCCTATACGCCCACATGTATGTGCATCTTCATAGGAATATCGATACCCAACTGTGGTGCTGCGAGTATACTTAGTGGAGTGTGTGAGTATTACTCACACATGACGCCGATTTAAGGATTTTATCGCACTTCCATTGGAAACCAACTCACCCAGTTCATGTAACCGAAAAGACATTCTAGAAATTCTTCTCAAATTCATCCAAATAGGACAATAACCGCCACCCTACGATTGGAAAGGTTGTGTTTGCTTGCAAGCGGGAGTGCTCAATCATCTCAAGTAACACCTCAGTCCTTCTAGTGTTTATGCTAAGTCCGTTGGGGCTCACCTATTGGAGCTATACCAAGTTATGGTCCGATTTGGACCGTAATACAATATAATTGAATGTTGGAGACCATAATAGAAGTCATTGTGTAAAATTTCAGCCAATTCGAATAAGAATTGCATCCTTTAGGGGTTCAAGAAGTAAAATAGGGAGATGGGTTTATGTGGGAGCTGTATCAGGCTATAGACCCATTCAGACCATATATGACACATATGTTGGAGGTCATGGGAGAAGCCATTGTATAAAATCTCAACCAAATCGGATAATAATTGTGCCCTCTTGTGGGTTAAGAAGTCAAAAACCCACATAGGTTCATATGGCATGGGTCGATGGGTCGTTATGGGTCGATTTATACGATAGCACAAGTTGCAAGTCATAACGAACCACTTCATGCACAATTTCAGCCAAATCGTATAGGAATTACGCCTTCTAGCGGCTCAAGAAGTCAAGACCCTAGATCGGTTTATATGGCAGCTATATCAGGTTATGGACCGATTTGAACCATACTTAACACAGATGTTGGAAGTCATAAAGAACCACAATTGGATCAGAATTGAGCCCAAGCTCAAGAAGTCAAGACCCCAGATCGGTTTATATGGCAGCTATATCAGGTTATGGACCGATTTGAACTATTCTTAGCACAGTTGTTAAAAGTCATAACAAATACCTCATGCAGAATTTCAACTAAATCGGATAATAATTGCGTCCTCTAGTGGCTCAAGAAGTCAAGACCCCAGATCGGTTTATATGACAGCTATATAAGGCTATGGATCGATTTGAACTATTCTTAGCACAGTTGTTGAAAGTCATAACAAAACACGTCATGCAGAATTTCAACCAAATCGGATAATAATTGCGTCCTTAAGTGGCTCAAGAAGTCAAGACCCCAGATCGTTTTATATGGCAACTATATCAGGTAATGGACCGATTTCAACCATACTCAGCACAGTTGTTGGAAGTCATAATAAAACATCTCTTGCAAAATTTCAGTCAAATCAGATAAAAGTTGTGCCCTCTAGCGGCTTAAGAAGTCAAGATCCCAGATCGTTTTATATGGCAGCTATATCAAACCGTGGACCGATATAGCCCATTTACAATCCCAACCGACCTACACTAATAAGAAGTATTTGTGAAAAATTTCAAGCGGCTAGCTAAACTCTTAGCTTTTAGACAGACGGAAGATATGGCTAGATCTACTAAAAATGTCATGACGATCGAGATTATATATACTTTATAGGTTCTTAGACAAATATTTTAAGGAGTTACAAACAGAATGAAAAAATTAGTATACCCCATCCTATGGTGGATGGTATAAAAAGATTGCCAAAATGAATTTTCCCACACCCAAATTTCCCTCAGTATACCAACCACAACACTGTCAAATGACAGACGTGAAGTGAAGGATGGTGGCGATCCCTAATACATGTGTCATTTGGTCTTTCTTACTTACATTACTTTACTTACTTTAATTGGCTATGACAGAACAGCTACCCTTAGAAAAGCGTTCCAAGCTCTCGATCTTCTGCGCTAATTGATCCCACCAGTCGATCTTCTGCGCTCATCGATCTCACCACTCGATCTTTCCATCGGGCTTTTGGTCGACCCGGTTTGCGTGTAACACTGTGTTTGCCTTTTCCAGCAGAATATTAAAGAGATCACATGATATGCTGTCTCCTTGTCTGAAACCTCGTTTGGTATTAAATGGTTCCAAGAAATTCTTTCCAATTCTAACTGAGGAACGCGTATTATCCTGCAGAGTCTTATTAATTTTGCTGGGATACCAAACTCAGACATGGCTTGAAATACCTTTGAATGTATAGGACTGTCGAAAGTGACTTTGTAGTCAACAAAGAGACGGTAGGTGTTGATTTGTCCTTCTCGGGTCTTTTCCAGGACTTGGAACAGTGAGAATATCTGATCTATGGTGAATTTACCAGGTCTAAAGCCGCATTGATAGGGCCGAATTATCTCATTGAGTTTAGGAGTTTAGGTTGTAATCTTTCACACAGTACGCTCCAGAATATCTTGTATGCGATTGGAAGGAGACTTATTCTTCTGTAGTTGGAACATTCCGTTTTGTCTCCTTTCATGTGTACAGGACATGCTGAGGTATGTTTGTATGCTAAGGTTCCAACCATCGGATAGGCGTTCTTCTAGCCAGATTGCGCACACAAGCTGATGCATACGCCTCATCATCGTATCGTCCCCGGTCTTAAATAGTTCAGCGTGTAAACTGTCGTCTCCTGCTGCCTTGTTGTTGTACAGTCGGGTCACTGCTACTTGAGCCTCATTCTAACTAGGAGGCAGACATTCTATACAATAATTGGTTCTGCGGTATCCTCTTCGCCGCCAACATCGGATACTAGTAGCGAGGTAAAATGTTTTTTCCATATCCTCAGCATGCTATCGGTGTCATTTACAAGATTTCCTTCTTTGTCTCTACAGGAGGATGTGCCTGCTCCATAGCCACACAGAATGACGAAATTAGAAGACCCCCATCCTATGGTGAAGGGTATAAAAATTTAACAAAATTCTCCTAATATAGTCATTCCGTTTGTAACACCTGAAATTACTCGTCTAAGACCCCATAAAGTATATATATTATTGATCGTCTCCACACTCTGAGTCGATCTAGCCAAGTCCGTCCGTCTGTCTGTCGAAATCACGATAGCGATCGAACGCGTAAAGCTAAACACTCGAAATTTTACATAGGTACTTAATATTAATGTAGGTAGTTGGGGATTGCAAATGGGCCATATCGGTTCAGAGTTAGATAAAGCTCCCATATAAACAGATCTCCCAATTTGACATCTTGAGTCCCTGGAAACCGCAATTACTGTCTGATTTGACTTTGCATGCAGTGTTGTGTTATGACTTCCAATAACTGTGCCAAGTACATTCGAAATCGGTCTATAACCTGATATAGCTCCCATATAAACCCATCTCCCGATTTGACTTTTTTAATTTGGCTGAAATTTTGCATGTTATGACATCCAACAACTCAGTACGGTCCAAATCGGTCAATAACCATATATAGCACCCATATAAACCGACCTCCCAATTTGATTTATTGAGTCCTTACAAACCGCATTTGTGGACCGGTTTGGCTGAAATTTTGCATTCGGTGTTCTGCACGCTTTTACTTGTTTGATTTTCTACGAATCCTCAATTCTTTTATTTGTTTTTTTTTTCATTTTAATACATGAATTCACAAATTTAATACTTTTGGCAAAAAAAAAAATTATAATAATAATAATTATGAACTACGTTTTCTTGTTCACTTGCAGATTTTTCAGAGGCTGTTCTCTTAAAGAAGTAAGTATAATATTTTGCAGCTCTTTAATCGCCTCGAACTCACTACCCACTGGTTTCAATTCGCTTAAAGATAACATCCTTCATCCTTCATCTATGCCTCCAAATCATTATCAAAATCCTAAGTATCGAAAGATAAATTCACAGAAAATTGATACATATATGATATTCGCCCTTATAGATAAAAAACTCGGAAAAGTCTCTTATTTTTACTTCTTTGTATAAAGATGATTTGAAATGTGTCCACATTTGTTAATATGCAAACGTATGTATATCAACTTAAACTACAAATATGTGAAGAATTCCATTAGAATTTCAATTAAAGCCTACTAGGAAGTCTTTTCCTTAGAATTTTTTCTTATGTTTACCACTTTGAAAAGTATTACAACCATACTACTGCCAATCCACTCCTACGCATAGCCATAACATTTTCCTTTCCAGTTATTTGCAATTTTGAGCAGACCTACATCAACATCAACATTGACATGACAACACATAAATAACTACCAATCTTGGACTAACCACATATTATCTGAAATTAGCCAGGCCTTTAGGGCGGAGGGTTAAAATGTATATTGTTCTTACACTTGGCCTTGAACTTTGTATGTGACAAATAATTTTCATCTGGCAAATAATTAAATGAAGATAACCTTTGAGTTGTCCTCTTCCAAAGTCAATATGTGAACTTTTGCCATATCGTTGAGCACTCTCAACTTGTTGTGGTGCCTTTGAGGCATTAATGGTCAAATACAAAATAAATTGTTAAAGTTCCATTTCCATATACATATGTATATATACTCAGCCACACACACACACATACACACAACACAGAGCAATACAAACAAAGTACTTGTTGTCATGTCGTATTGGTAAGAGGCTTATATATGCATCGCATCGCACAAGCATTTATGTTGTTTAGTATCAAAGGATATATTCCCACGCCATGGCTTGTGCAAACTTCAGTTTTTACTTTGTGTCCTGCTGTCGCTGGTTGGGCGGTAGGGCATTTCTGTCTTCTTACATGTTTTCTTTACATTTTCCTGTGTCTTTCCAAGTTGGGTGGTAGGGCATTTCTGCCTTCCTACATGTTTTCTTTACATTTTCCTGTGTCTTTCCAAGTTCTATTTACTCTCTCAGCTATAAACACTTGTAATTACATTGAAATATACACAGGAACTGAAACTCTTTTAATGTTTATATTTACTCGCAAAGTAGTCTTTTTGCGTTTACTTTGGCATTTCTATTTCTATATATGTAGGCGGCATGTGTAGGGCTAGTACCTGTGCATGTCTCTCGAGAATATATAGTACTTTGTGGCATGATCTTGTAAGGTTAAGAAACAGCTCAATTTTATTGTTTTTCAAGGAAAAGTTTTTCCTTGAAATTCGACAAGAGTTCTTTGGAAAAACAAACAAGACAAGGAAGCGTTAAAACTGATTTCCTAAAATAAAACACTTGAATATATTTTTACAAGCTTTCTGGTTGTCTAATATTTCCTGCTAGCTTGTATGAGTTGAAACAAGTAAAAAAGACATAAAGTTTGGTTGTGCCGAACTTTGGATACCCAACACCATGGATATGTTTATCATACTACATTTGTAACGGGACAATCTGGATCAAATTCGGTAAAGATGCCGAAAAATCCTATAGAAGTCACAAATTTCAGGGAAATATGTTGTTACAAGTAAAAGCGTGGTTAGTTCGACCGGGACAAATCTTATATACCCTTCACCATGGATCGCATTTGTTGAGTTCCTCTCCCGGCATCTCTTCTTAAGCAAAAAAAGAATAAAAGAAAAGATTTGCTTTGCTATTAGGGCGATATCAAGATATGGTCCGATTCGGACCATAATGTCAGCAAATTCGAATTTGCGCTCTTTAGCGGCTCAAGAAGTAATATAGAGAGATCGATTTATATGGGAGCTGTATCAGGCAATAGACCGATTCAGACCACAAAAAACACCTATGTTGATGGTCATGAGAGGATCCGTCGAATAAAATTTCTGGCAAATCGGATAATAATTGCGACCGCTAGAGGCTCAAGAAGTCAAGATCCCAGATCGGTTATGAACCGATTTGAACCTTATTTGGTACAGTTGTTAGATATCATAACAAAACACGTTGTGTAAAATTTCATTCCAATCAGATTAGAATTGCGCCCTCAAGAGGCTCAAGAAGTCAAGACCCAAGATCGGTTTATATGGCAGCTATATCAGGTTACGGACCGATTTGAACCATACTAGGCACAGTTGTTGGACATCATAAGAAAACACGTTGTGCTAAATTTCATTCCAATCGGATTAGAATTGCGCCCTCTAGAGGCTCAAGAAGTCAAGACCCAAGATTGGTTTATATGGCAGCTATATCAAAACAAAGACCGATATGGCCCATTTACAATCCCAACCGACCTACACTAATTAGAAGTATTTGTGCAAAATTGCAAGCGGCTAGCTTTACTCCTTCGTAAGTTAGCGTTCTTTCGACAGACAGACGGACGGACGGACAGACGAATGGACAGACGGACGGATAGACGAATGGACAGACGGACGGATAGACGGACGGACAGACGGACGGGCAGACGGACTGACAGACGGATGGACAGACGGACGGACAGACGGACGGACAGACGGACGGACAGACGGACGGACAGACGGACGGACAGACGGACGGACAGACGGACGAACAGACGGACGGACAGACGGACGGACAGACGGACGGACAGACGGACGGACAGACGGACGGACAGACGGACGGACAGACGGACGGACAGACGGACGGACGGACAGACGGACGGACAGACAGACAGACGGACGGACAGACGGACGGACAGACGGACGGACATGGCTAGATCGACATAAAATGTCACGACGATCAAGAATATATATACTTTATATATATATTTCGAGGAGTTACAAACAGAATGACGAAATTAGTATACCCCCATCCTATGGTGGAAGGTATAAAAACGTGCTAAATTTGGCCGGGCCGAATCTTGGATACCCACCACCATGGATTCCGCTAAAAATGTTCCCCTTTTTATTCGAATTATTTTATAGTAATCAAATAGGGAATTGATTGAGGCTTCAATGATCTCAAGAAGTCATATCGAGGTATCGGTACTTAGGGGGACCTATATCCCCATATTGATCGTATACCCCCATGGTGGGTAAAAATACGAATTTTATGGTCTTAAGATCCAGATCGACAAATACGGTACCCATGTACATCAAACTTTGTCCGATCTAGACCGTATTCGGTTCGGATAGTGGGAGTCCTGTTCAGCTCACTATTCCAAATTTCAGCGAAATCGGGTAACAAATGCAGCTGTTATATGCTAAATACCCTAAATAGGCAGATCGGTCTATATGTAACTATTGGGTTGCCCAAAAAGTAATTGCGGATTTTTTAAAAGAAAATAAATGCATTTTTAATAAAACTTAGAATGAACTTTAATCAAATATACTTTTTTTACACTTTTTTTCTAAAGCAAGCTAAAAGTAACAGCTGATAACTGACAGAAGAAAGAATGCAATTACAGAGTCACAAGCTGTGAAAAAATTTGTCAACGCCGACTATATGAAAAATCCGCAATTACTTTTTGGGCAACCCAATATATACAAATATGGTCCGATCTGGACCATATACGGTTAGGATGCCGACGGGTATAATAAACCATAGTGTTCCTAATTTCGGAAAATAAATGTGCCTGTTATGCGCTTAAGACCCTAAATCGTTAGATCGCTACATATGGCAACTATATCTAAATATGATCCGATACGGACCTTATTCGTAATGGATATGGGGGGCCTCAGTAGAACTCACTATTCCAAAATACAGCAAAATCGGGTAATAAATGCTTTAAGCCCTTAATCGGCAGATCACTCTATGCTAATGTAACCAAATATGATCCGATTTAATCCATTCAAAAACTTAAACTGCATATTGAAGATGTACAAATCTGTGCAAGATTTCAGCTTAATATGTTGATTTTTGAATGCTCTAGCGTGATAACGACTGAAGGACGGCCAGACGGACAGACATATCGTTAAATCATTTTAAAATTTTATGACGATCAGAAACTTATGTACTTTGTAAGTTTGGAAATGGATATTTCGTTGTGTTGCAAACGGAATGACTAAATGAATATACCATCTATTCTAAGGTGGTGGATATAAAAAGTTTCAGGACAAGTATTTTTATTTCTTTGTTGGCTTTTTATAGCCATGAAAATTAATGGCGGTTAACTGAGGTGAGTCAAATTACTCCATAATGGCTTAACTTTGCAGCAAACATATGTTATTTTTAATATATGGGGGTGGAGATTTGATTTTCAACCAAGAATATATAAACCTATCTCCTGTTTAGACATATTGAGCCCCTAGGAGCTGCGATTGTTGTCCAATTTGCATGATATCTTGCACCTGTAGTTTTGATATTACGTCCAATGGTCCAAATCAGTGTTTAACCTTCCCTATATACCGGTATCTCGAATAGTCAGAATTGGGTTCCCAAGATACGGCTCAGCCGAAATAAGAACTCTCTGACCTGATTCCATAACCGTAGATTTTGACTTACACAACTTGGCTAGTAGAGAGACAACTTAAGGAGATGTACCTAGGAATGAGGCCATCTATAATACATAGGGAATTCTCTGGCAAATAGTTTTATAAAAATGGTGCTTGCTAATGGTATAGCTGTTGCCGTTAGAAGAAGTCTCCTGGCACACAAGGATTAAGCAGCAGGTACAAGACAATTATGATGGTACTTATCTCCTCAGGAGAAGAGAATGTTTCATTTTGTCGGACAGGAAAGGGAACATCAAATCAAACATTTTAGATAGGGCGAATAAGAACACTTTTGCCCAATACATACGCAAAAGAGCCGTCGGAAAGTGTTGAAGGGTTTAAACCGCGTGTTTTTTGCACTATGGTCATATGGACTTCCAAATCCAAACCTGAGATTAGCAGAGACTTTGAGATGAGCAATAAAACATTCCATACCAGTTTTCGTGCAGATCGGTTGAAATAGATAGTTGCTACGTCTTTAAGTGTGAACCGGGTGATGTATAGGTTCGGTTTTGTGGAAAATCCCATTACACTCTGGACATGCTCCTAAGGGCCGGTAATACACTCGTTTTTCACAGGTGAAAACAAATGTTTTTCACGTTTACTTCGTAGAAACACTGCAAAAAATCTCAATGATAACATAATACTTTCATGAAATTGTTTTCATGAATAATCAATGTCCTACTGAAAGAAATCAGCCAGCTTTTTTGCTTCAAAATCGATTACCTAAAAAAAGTAGTCATGAAAAAAAATCGCTAAAAGCGAATATAGTACCACCCTTAAGCCCCAAATATACCTCGTCCTTTTTGAACTGCCCCAGGACCTATCGAATGTTGACAATTCGTCACCTCGAGCGACAAACCCTTATGAAAGTGATAGGTTTCTTCCATGTAAGGAGACGAGAACTGGTACCGGTCCCTATCACCAGAGGACCTTTCCCGTGACAGGTTTGGGAACTGTCCCATTTCGAGTAGGGCGGTAATCGGTTTGTTGTGCTCTCTGAATACTAAAAAGATCTGGATCTGGAGTCTCGACTTCTTGAGCCTCTACAGGGTGCAATTCCTATCCGATTTGGCTGAAATAATGCATGACGTGTTTTGTTATGACTTCTAACAACTGTGTCAAATACGATTCAAATCGGTTCACAACCTGATATAGCTGCCATATAAAACGATATGGGATCTTGACATCTTGAGCCACTAGAGGGCGCAATTCTTCTTCGATTTGGCTGAAATTTTGCACGACGTATTGCGCTATAACTTCCAACAACTGTACCAAGTATGTTTCGAATCGGCCCATAACCTGATATAGTTGTTACATAAATCGATCTAGGAAATTGACTTCTTGAGCCTCTAGAGGGCGTAATTCTTATTCCATTTGGCTGGGATCTTGACTTCTAGAGGTCGCAATTATTATCCGATTTGCCTGAAATTTTGTACAACGGATCCTCTCATGACCATTTCAATACACGTGGTCTGTCTGAATCGGTCTATAGTCTGATGCTGCTCCCATATAAATCGATCTCTCTATTTTACGTCTTGAGCCCCCAAAGGGCGCAATTATTATTCGAATTGGCTGACATTTTACACAGGTCTCCAACATATAAATGAATTGTGGTCCGTACCGGACCATATCGTGATATCGCTCTAATAGCAGAGCAAATCTTTTCTTTTATCCTTTTTTCCCTAAGAAAAGATGCCGGGAAAAGCACTCTACAAATGCAAATCCATGGTGGAGGGTATATAAGATTCGGCCCGGCCGAACTTAGCACGCTTTTACTTGTTTCTTCCTTTTTTCATGCCCCCTCCTATTGATAATCAAATTTATTTTTCTAGACTTCAACTGATCATTTTGCGTACAATTCATCTTTCAACAATATCAATTGTTTTGATTTATTTTCATTGAACAAATCAAACAACATTCAAGCTAATCGCCTCAATGTCTATACACACACAAAAAAAATGTCAAGATCGCACGCGATCTAAGTTTTGCAATAAAAACAAAAAATTATATCAGACAATGACCCAATTTCCGATAAAGAACAAAAAAAAAATCAAAATCAAACCAACCAAATGGTGAATCTCAAATAAGATATTTTTTTTCTTTCTTCCACAATTTTCGATGATTTTATTAGAAATTATTTGTGTGGCAATTAATAAATAAAGAAGCAAAACAAAAAAAAAAGGCAATAAATGCCATTGCTCTTGTGGTATTTTATGGAAAACAAATTTTGAATTTGTAAATTTGCGAGGGGGAAAAAGATTCATAAAAAAATAAATCAACGGCAACAAAATCATATGTGAGGCAAATAATCTCCAAAATATCCTCGGGGGAAGGAGACACTTTTGCTTTTCTGCTAGATAGTGGCAACAAAGAACCACAATAAAATACTTGCTCTGAGCAAAACACATGTTTAGACAAAAGTTTTGTTGCAAAAAAAAAAAAAAAAAATTATATGTATAGATGTTTTTCTACACATGTCGTGCCGCTTTAATGGCTTCATTTGCCATAGGTTGAAGCATTTATGCGTGCATTTTTAAACATTTAGACCAACTGTTTATTCTGGGTAAATTTTTATACCCTTCACTATAGGATGGGGGTATATTAATAATTTCATCATTCTGTTTGTAACACCTCGAAATATGTGTCTGAGACCCCATAAAGTACATATATCCTTGATCGCCATGTCATTTTAAGTCGATCTGGCCTTTTCCGTCCGTCTGTCCGTCCGTCTGTCTGTCTGTCGAAAGCACACTAGCTTTCGAAAGAGTAAAGCAAGCCGCTTGAAATTTTGCAGAAATACTTTTCTTTAGTGTAGGTCGGATGGGATTGTAATTGGGCTAAATCGGTCCATGTTTTGATATAGCTGCCATATAAACCGATCTGAGATCTTGACTTCTCACCCTCTCACACTGCCCAGAAATAAACAATGGAACCATTTCTTGAAATTGGGGATACCTATAGTAATTTAAAACCATATTCAATCTTGACGGAGCTGGAAACTTAAACCGCAAAAAAAATTATTAATAATTTTCCAACTGAAAGACATATTATTGCAGGCTGATTCGTTGGTGGACGGCATGGTAACAAGAGCGGAAACAACGGAGAACATTTTGAGGCTTTTAATGAAAACGCTTTTTATACCCTCCACCATAAGATGGGGGGTATACTAATTTCGTCATTCTGTTTGTAACTACTCGAAATATTCGTCTGAGACCCCATAATGTATATATATTCTTGATCGTCGTGAAATTTTATGTCGATCTAGCCATGTCCGTCCGTCTGTCCGTCCGTCCGTCCGTCCGTCTGTCTGTCGAAAGCACGCTAACTTCCGAAGGAGTAAAGCTAGGCGCTTGAAATTTTGCACAAATACTTCTTATTAGTGTAGGTCGGTTGGTATTGTAAATGGGCCATATCGGTCCATGTTTTGATATAGCTGCCATATAAACCGATCTTGGGTCTTGACTTCTTGAGCCTCTAGAGTGCGCAATTCTTATCCGATTGGAATGAAATTTTGCACGACGTGTTTTGTTATGACATCCAATAACTGTGCCAAGTATGGTTCAAATCGGTCCATAACCTGATATAGCTGTCATATAAACCGATCTTGGGTCTTGACTTCTTGAGCCTCTAGAGGGCGCAATTCTTATCCAATTTGAATGAATTTTGGCACGTAGTATTTTGTTATGATATCCAATAACTGTGCCAAGTATGGTTCAAATCGGTCCATAACCTGATATAGCTGTCATATAAACCGATCTTGGGTCTTGACTTCTTGAGCCTCTAGAGGGCGCAATTCTCATCCAATTTGAATGAATTTTGGCACGTAGTATTTTGTTATGATATCCAACAACTGTGCCAAATATGGTTCAAATCGGATCATAACCTGATATAGCTGCCATATAAACCAATCTGGGATCTTGACTTCTTGAGCCTCTAGAGGTCGCAATTATTATCCGATTTGCCTGAAATTTTGTACGACGGATTCTCTCATGACCATTAATATACGTGTTTATTATGGTCTGAATCGGTTTATAGCCTGATATAGCTCCCATATAAATCGCTCTCTATTTTACTTCTTTAGCCCACAAAGGGCGCAATTCTTATTCGAATTGGCTGACATTTTACACAGGTCTCCAACATATAATTTAATTGTGGTCCAAACCGGACCATATCTTGATATCGCTCTATTAGCAGAGCAAATCTTTTCTTATATCCTTTTTTTGCCTAAGAAGAGATGCCGGGAAAAGAACTCGACATATGCGATCCATGGTGGAGGGTGTATAAGATTCGGCCCGGCCGAACTTAGCACGCTTTTACTTGTTTCACATAATATGACGCACAATGGCGAAAAAATTGGAAATAAGTCAAAATTTTTATACCTACCACCGAAGGATGGGGGTATATTCATTTTGTCATTCCTTTGGCAACACATCGAAATATCAATTTCCGACCCTATAAAGTATATATATTCTTGATCAGTGTAAAAATCTAAGACGATCTAGACATGTCCGTCGGTCTGTCTGTTGAAATCACGCTACAGTCTTTAAAAATAGAGATATTGAGCTGAAATTTTGCACAGATTCTTTTTTTGTCCATAAGCAGGTTAAGTTCGAAGATGGGCTATATCGGACTATATCTTGATATAGCCCCCATATAGACCGATCTGCCGATTTAGGGTCTTAGGCCCATAAACCCCACACTTATTATCCGATTTTGCTGAACTTTGGGACGGGGAGTTGTGTTAGGCCCTTCGAAATCCTTTTTCAATTTAGCTTAGATCGGTCCAGATTTGGATATAGCTGCCATATAGACCGATCCTCCGATTTAGGGTCTAAGGCCTATAAAAGCCACATTTATTATCCGATTTAGCTGAAATTTGGGACAGTGAGTCGGAGGATCGGTCTATATGGCAGGCTCTTCGCCTTCCTTCATTAATTTGGCCCAGATCGGTCCAGATTTGGATATACCTGCCGTATTGACCGATCCTTCGATTTATGGTCTTAGGCACATAAAAGCCACATTTACTATCCGATTTTGCTGAAATTTGGGACAGTGCTTTGTGTTAGGCTCTTCGACATTTTTATGAAATTTGGCCCAAATCGGTCCAGATTTTGATATAGCTGCCATGTAGACCGATATCTCGATTTAAAGTCTTTGCCCCATAAAAAGCGCATTTATAATCCGATTTCACTGAAATTTGACACAGTGATTTATGTTTGGCTTTTCGACATCCGTGTCGTATATGGTTCAGATCGGTTTATTTTTAGATACAGCTACTGCACTTATTAGTATTTGGTCCAAATCGCAACATATTTCGATATAACTGATATGGGACATAAGGTATGAAATTTTTACCGAATTTTGATGAAAGATGGTTTATATATATACCCGAGGTGGTGGGTATCCAAAGTTCGGCTCAACCGTTCTTAACGCCTTTTTACTTGTTTTATCTATTTAAATGAGTGGTAAAAACAATTTTCCTTCCTAAATCATGCAAATCGGTTCAGTAGATCAAAACTTATAGCCTTTAGAAGATTGGAGAAGTCGAAAGTGGAGAACTTAGACACCATGTATATCACCCTTTATTAAAAACATAAACCAACGCCATTTTTCTGAAAGCCTATATTTTCCTCCACAAATGTCTTGAACATTTTTTACCGCTCTTGGGCTTATTTCAAATTTTTTCCCAGTTTGAACCACTGTGTGACGACGCTCATGTCCGGAATCTAGGAACAATGAGATTGTTCGAAGGCTCATTGTTACGGGATTTATGGTAAAGGAAATCTTGAAGAGCTTCGGACCGCCAGGATGAACTGGCGCCCCATGCGGTCGTAATATTGGGTTGCCCAAAAAGTAATTGCGGATAGAATGAACTTTAGTCAAATATACTCTTTTTAAACTTTTTTTCTAAAGCAAGCTAAAAGTCACAGCTGATAAATGACAGAAGAAAGAATGCTATTACAGAGTCACAAGCTGTGAAAAAAATTGTCAACGCCGACTATATGAAAAATCCGCAATTACTTTTTGGGCAACCCAATATCATGCCTAGGAATTGCATATGTTTCGATTGACTGGCAGGAGCTAAGGGTGGTGTTAAACGTATACCCAGGCCCGGCAATGACCCAAAGGCCTATAAACCTTAAGTCCTTTCTTCTCAAAACAATGGAACGCACAGAGTATGCCTAAAGATGGGCGATGTGTAAATACCCAAAAGGTATTTACCCGGTAAATTGGGTAAATACCCGGATATTTACCATATATAACCAAATGCTCTTAGAGCGCACAACAAGCCGACTACTGGCTTAGGTGTGTGTCCGTAGTGGCATGGGGGGGGGGTTAATATCTGTACTCTTTTTTCAACCTAACATAACCTAACCTACCCAATTGCGGAGTATTTATAATTTTGCAGAGTTTTTTGGGTAAAATAACATTTTCCAAACAATATTTGATGATTTAGTGTTATCCTGTATATAATACTGACCTTCTAATACCATAAAATCGTATTTTTGTACTATGCCATGCAAAACTTCTCTCCAAAGATGTGTCGCACTGCGGCACGTCGTTCGGACTCGGCTATAAAAAGGAGGCCCCTTATCATTTAGCTTAAACTTGAATCGGACTGCACTCATTGATATGTGAGAAGTTTGCCCCTGTTCTTTAGTGGAATGTTCATGGGCGGCAACATTTGCATTTGCCCTAGTGGGCGTGGTCCTCATCGCTCCGCCTATGCCAAGGTAACATGTTCTCTGAAACTGTTGTACGGTCCTTATGTTGCGCCTTTTCTCCATAGCAGTCCATCAAACTACTGAGGCGTAAGTAATTATGCTCTTCTCACGCTCCTGTAGAGCCAATGGATTATCCTCGGATTTAGCCCCCATTTCGGGCCTACGACCCATCTACATAGTGTCCAACATCTGTGAGACTTCTCAATACGCTCCTAAATGTGACACTTCCAATTCGGTTTCCTGTCCAAGATCACACCTAAGTATTTGACCTTGTCAGATAGCGAAATCGTTTCGTTGAGGAAACGTGGTGTGTTAAATTGGCCCAACTTCGTCTTCCTCGTGAACAGGCAGATTTCGGTCTTCTATGAGTTAGATTAAAACCTCTGGTTCTAGCCCAGTCATATGCCATATGTAAGACCCTTTCGGACCTTCTGCATAGCTGGTTTGGACTCTTACCAATAAGAAGTACTAAAACATCCTCTACAGAGCAGACGAGTTCAAATCCCTCCTCAGTCAGCATCCGTAATAGGTCATTTATGGTGGTCACCAATAGGAATGGCGATAAGATGCCCCCATGTGGTGTGCCCTGTGCCACTTTCTCCCTTATTTTTATGCCATGGGACACACAAATTTATCCAACTGTTCCTTAGCATATGAGTTATCCAGATTGGATCAGCATGTCACTCCGCACATTGTTAAAAGCCTCCCCCGAGATGTCAATGCATACCGCCATTGTTTATGTTTTGGCATCGAAAGATTCTACTATTTTATACACAACCTCGTGCAGGGCAGTCTCCACCGACATTCTCTTGACATATGCATGATGTTTGTATTTGAGCAGTTCGCTGGATGTCTTACTCTTTATCATGGTGTCCACAATACTTGCTATGGTTTTGAGTAGAAAGGACGTAAGGCTTATAGGCCTGTAGGCCTTTGATGTCGCATAACATGCCTTGTCGGGCTTGGGTATAAATATCACCCCTGCCTCCTGCCAGGATTTCGGAGTATATATAATATTGGGTTGCCCAAAAAGTAATTGCGGATTTTTTAAAAGAATGTAAATGCATTTTTACGCTTAGAATGAACTTTAATCAAATATACTTTTTTTACACTTTTTTTTAAAGCAAGCTAAAAGTAACAGCTGATAACTGACAGAAGAAAGAATGCAATTACAGAGTCACAAGCTGTGAAAAATTTTGTCAACGCCGACTATATGAAAAATCCGCAATTACTTTTTGGGCAACCCAATATATGCAAGTTCCAGGCACGCTGTGAAAGTATTGGCCAGATGGGGCTCCAGATAGTCTGCCTCCTTCTGTAGCAACGCCGGAAATTTTCCATCAGTTCCGGGTTACATAAATGGTTTGAAGCTCCTCAAGTATTCCTTCACGATAAATTCCGTAATTATAGACCTTCGATCAACATCATTGTTCCAAGAGTAGTGTTGTAATAGGAGTAGTTTTTATTGATATTTGCTTTAAGTCTTTTAATGTTATAATCAGGTGTAAAGACATGGTCGGAAACCGATGTCACATACAAGCAGTTCGGTCCAAAAAAACAATATTGAAAAGGTCCGAAGCAATGAAGTAATTCATGCACCGCTTAAGAACATCAAAACACTTGGATGCTTTTTTTGACACTTCAAATACATGCTTTGACCAATATGGCTTACATATCTGTTAAGTGTTTTTGGCACCAATCGATCCACTCAAGTCTGATATGGCTGAGGGATCCTTGATCGTCCGTTAAGTTTACTCTTGGTTGCTCTCTACTGATCTTAAATCATCATCCAAACTACCATTGAATCCTTTTACATTCAATCTCCTTCCGCAACAAACTTACCGTCGAAGGTTTGCATTTTTCCCAAAAAAGAAATTTTGCCCCAAAAGCTTTTATAGTTATTGGACACCCCAGGCCCAAATTTTGAATTATATTCCATCTTTGGCCTGATGGTAGTATGAATATTGAGAAGGCCAGAGGAAGTGAATAAATTATTGCACCGCTTAAAAAAGCCCAAACACTTGAAAGCTTCTTTCTACACTTCAAATACATAGTTTGACCAATATGGTTAACATATCTGTTTGGTGGATTAAGTAAAAATTCGCATCAATCGATAGAGGAGTGTATATATCTGGAAGATAGCACAAAATGTGGGAAACCTTCGTCGCCCGTTAAGATTACTCTTGAGTTTTGAGAGCTCTTTACCTTTCTGGGGTGTCGCTCCACTGACCTAAAATCCTTATATTCCTAAATACTCAACTTTCCCCTTAGTTAACATTTTTGTCTTAGAGAGTTTGTATTTTTCTTAAAAAAAAACTACTGCTCCTAAAGCTTTTATTGGACACCCCAGGGCCATATATTTATGGGGTGGAAATTTGTGTCAAATCCTTTTTAGCAAATGTCCTTCTCACTTGCTCCATTTCGCACTAAACTGTTTTAGTTGGAAAAGTTGTTAGCATCATTGCACACCTGCCAACAAAAACAATCGCTTTATGAAGTTCTTAAAGCTTCTTTTATTCGTTTAGTCATTGATTGCGTTTCATATGTCTGTGCGAACAAACAAACAAACTAACGAAACTAAAGCAACAAAACAAAAACTCATCAAGGATCGTTTGAATCACTCATGTGTGCTGTTGACGATTGTATTCGAAACGAATTCCTATGCCTTGTCAAACTCTTTCATGCTGCCATAGCCCATAGAGCAGGCAAAATAGTCACTACGCATGACACTGTCATAAATGGCTTTCAAAGTCAATTTCATAGTCACCTGGCATTGTTGCCTTTAACTATGACTTTGCATTGCATCTGCACCTGTCACAGTGGCATTTCACTTTTTCCTATGAATGTCCAAGAGTGGATTTTGCAACAATTTCCAATTTGATTGCCATCAATATGTTGGTTGATAAAAGGTTTTAGACTCTTTAGGAATTGGAATTTCCTAACCTCGCAACGATACCGTTTCAATATACACCACATATATGATCCATAGTAGGGCACAAACGAAAGTAGATTAAGGGAAAATGACCCTTTGGAATTTTGAATGGATTAAAAAGAGTTTTACTTTGCCCATACAAAGGTCAATATTGAGAAACCTTCATTCTGTTATCCATATTGAATGAATTTTGACACTGCAGTATCATATTAAAAAATCTATTTTTTTTTTATCAATAAATGTATCTTTAATAAAGTCCCCCTTTTTCCCCCCCATCACCTCACTATATTATAGAAAATCTGCCATTTTGTTAACATCTCTAATAAAATCTTATTAGACATGAAGTTATTAAAAAATAACGATGTCATATTCGTATATGCCGCCCTACATGCCCATAACATAAAAGTGCCATTTAACCTTTTCTCCTATGACGGCAAGCATAGTAGAAAGACGATGGCTGCCATACCATCATCTAGCATGGCAGGCAACAAATATGACTGCCATTCATTCACACTTGCCATCATGAAAATGTAATGATGTGTCGAGTGATTCCAATGCCGATATCCTCGAATACTGCGACACATTTCAATATCCCACCCAAAAGCGGAGATCATGACAAAATGAATGAAGCGAAACATACACCATGACATTGGGTTAGATGAAAATTGTGGTTTTTGATGCGGCTTAAGTATACACAGAGAGAAAAATATGAAAATGGCTATGACATTTTTTTCCAAAGAAAAAATTTCAATGAAATTTCTTAGAAAATTTGTGCAGAGGTAAATTTCTTAAGAATGTGGTCTTTAGGTACAATTTCTTAGAAATTCTGTTTTTAGGTAAAATTTCTTAGAAATTCTGTTAATAGGTAAATTTTCTTACAAATTTTGTCTTTAGGTAAAAATTCGTAAAAATTTTTTGTTTTTATAAAATTTCTTAAAAAAAATTTTTAGGAACATTTTTTTTAAATTTTTTCTTTAGGCAAAATTTCTTAGAAATATTATCTTAGGTAAAATTTTGAACAAATTCAATCAAACGGAAAGAAAATTGTTGTTCAAGTAAAAATGTTTTCGAAATTTTGCCTTAAAGGAACATTGCCCACAAACATTGGTTAAAAAAATGCCTAAAAGATTTTCTTTAGGGAAAATTTCCTGCACATTTTGTCTTTGGGGGAAATTTTTTAAAAATCTTGTCTTTGAACGAAATTTCCTAAAAATGTTGTCTTAGAGGGAAATTTCCTAGAAATTATACCCTTGAGGAAAATGTTAGAAATTTGTCTTTTGAGGGTAATTTCCAAGAAATTTTATCAATGAGAAAAATTTTCTAAAAAAATGGTCTTGAGGAAAATTTTCTAGAATTTTTGTCCTTGAGGAAAATTTCCTAGAATTTTTGTCCTTGAGGAAAATTTCTTGGAAATTGTGTGTTAGATGGAAATTTCCTAGAAATTTTATCTTTGAGGAAAATTATATTATCTAGAAATTTTGTCTTTAAGGGAAATTTTCTACACATGTTGACTTTAGGGAAAATTTTCAGAAATTTTGTCTTTGAGAGAAACTTTCTAGAAATTTTGTCATTAGGGAAAATTTCATACTAATTGCTAAATTTTCCATGAACATTCCATTAAGGAACAGGGGAAAACTTCCAATATATCTGTGAGTGCTTTCCTGTGCAAGTTTATGATTTGGGGCCTTCTTTTTTATACCGAACTAGATGGACAGAGCCCGCTCCACTGCTCCTTCTTTTACTTTATATGGAACAAAATTTTCTTAGGAATATTAATTTTCGACGATTAAAGAGCTTTTAGTGAAAAACCATGCTACGAAAATAGTATATCGCTTGACAAACAGTTTAACAATATAAGTTCCTTTATGTGAATCCCATATGATCTTTATTGGTCCACGAATCTAAGTTTAGATGAAAGGTGTACTCCATGATGTCTGATTTAGGGGTGTTTTCGGGTGTGAGGTAGTCCCCCAGACACTTGGCCCTAAAAATAAAATCAAAAATATCCAATTCGTATTCTACTCCCAAATACCTTTATTTGAGACCTAAATATATTGCGATGGTCAGCAAAAAATTGCTGTTTGTGTGTTATTTTGGGAAAGGGGTAGACCCCCAGAAAATTGGCCCCGAAAATGGGTATCAATTCTTGCTCTGCCCCCCAATACCTTTCATTTAAGCCCCACATTGACATGGTCGGTAAATATGCCCGATTTAGAGGTGTTTTGAGGAGTGGGGTGGTCCCCCAAACACTAAGCCCTGAAAATATATCAGCAACGTGCTCTATTCTCATATATTTGAACCCCATATTGCCATTGGCCTGAAAATTGGATATAAAATTAGCTTTCTAATTTAAAATACCATTCAATTAAACTCCTTAATGAAAAAGACAGCAAATATATCCGGTTTGGGGTATGGGCGCTAAAAACTATGAATATAGAGCTCCACTGTCTTGAAGTCCCAAATTGTCTTGGTGAGCAAATACGTCCTACTTGGGGGTTGTTATAGTGGTGGGACGTCCCCTAGTCAGTTGGTCCCGAATGTTGATGTCAGATGCATGGTCTACTCCCAAATACCCTTCATTTGAGCTCAATTTTTCCATAGTCGGCAAGCATGACTGGTTTGGGGGGTGTTTTGGGAGATGGGCAAGTCACTGAGTGGCCGCCCATCTCCCAAAGTGAAAATATATATCAGATTCATCATCTACTCTAAAATACCTCTTATTTGAGCCTCATATTGCAAAGGTCAGCAAATACTTCCTATTTGGGTGGTGTTATGGGGATGGGGTGGCCTATAAACACTTTTTCCCGAATATTGATATCAGATTCTTGCTTTACTCACAAATATTTATAATTTGAGCCCCATATTGCTATGGTCGTAAATTTGTCAGCTTTGGGGGATGTTTTTGGAGAGGTGGCCCCCAAAACCCTTGGTTCCATATTTGGATATCAGATTCGTATTCTACACTCAAGTAACTTTTATTTAAGCCCCATATTCCCATGGTCAGTATATAAGTCGTGTGTGCGTGGTGTTTTGGGGAAGGGGTGGACCCCCAGAAACGTGGTCCCACATTTGGATATTAGATTCGTATTCTACTCGCAAGTACCTTTCATTTGAGTCCCATATTGCCATGGTCGGTAAATATGTCCGATTTAGGGGTGTTTTTGGGGTAGGGGTGATCCCCCTAACAATTGGTCCGATAATTGGATATCAGATACGTTTTCTTATCCTAAAAACCTTACATTTGAGTCCGATTTTGTCGTGATTGGTCTAAATATATGTTTGGTAGGTTTTAGGGTGGGTAGGGACCCCTAGGTACCCCATCCGAAATTTGGACACCAAATTTTTATTTTAAGGGTACTATATGAGAGCACACAAAAGTTCGCTTAAATCGCACCACCCATCTCCGAGATCTGGCGTTTCTGAAAATTAGGGTAAGGGGAGGGTCCGACTGTCGAGGGTGATTTTTGTGTTCAGAAAAACGTTCTCCAGAGATTTAATCGCTGCCTGGCTGTCTGAGAAGATATTTATGCCAATCGTCGTTATGACATTATATCATAGCCATCACTTCTTTGATTATAAGATCTCCGTTTGATACATGCTGCAGTGGTCGGGTAACCTTTTCGACATGGCCAGTACTAGATCATTAGAGTACACCCCAAAGCCCACCTGGTCGACTTGGAATTTGGAACCATCCGTAGAGAAGTCTATGTTATTTCTATTACCAAGGATATCGTAGTTCCAATCGGTTATATCAGGAATAGTGGTACAGTACTTTTTATCAATAAGCAGCTCAGTTAGGGTGTAATCCATAAGGACTGAGCTTAGCCGCCACTCCCTAAATACCTAGTTTCTAGGAAGTTTTCCCTAAAGACAATCAAAATCAAACTCTCTCTAAAGACAATATTTCCTTGAAATTTTCTTTCCTTTTTTTATGGTGTACTCACCACAAATTGTATCCAATGGCTAGCAATATTGGTTTTCCTTCACCTACGAGTTGTGGTTGAATATCATCGTAACCCTTCCCCTTAAATGGCAAAATTTACTTTGGCCATACCCATAAATTGTGGCTTTCTTGGTAATGAGTGTTAACCTAATTTATTTTAATATGGACATTAATGTCTACAGACATACTTTGTTGTCCAATGGTGTCGAGCGGCGGCGAGTTAATTGAAAGCGGCAGCAGTATTATTTTATAAAAACTCCCAAAATAAGGGGTAAGCAGCTGTCAAATTTAAATTTATAGGTAACAACCATTTGACGTTATCAGGCACAAACAACAACACACAAACTGCAAAATCATTTTAAGCCTCTTAAGTTTATGAAACTTATTTGAATGATTTATTGTCGAGACAATGGGGTCTAGGGCTTAGTCATAATAATCGAACATTTGTGGCATTTTGGTTTGTTTAATGAATTTTCGAGATGGATTCGCAAAAATTCTAAGAAATTTTGGAGGTGTTTGGATTTTCATTTAATTGGGTTAATTTTAGAATGGGAAAATTATTTATGGCGAACATCAATCACAGTTATCATATTTGCAAGTTATTTTTAGATTTGTAGTTTAATTATAAACCTAATTTGCTAAAAATAAATCGGTGAAATTGTTTTGCCCATTCTAATAAACATTCCACGAGGAATTGCGTTGGGGAGGTTTTGTCAATGACTTTTAAGGTGAGAAAATAGATATATCTAGGGATTACACTCGTTGATGTCCTAACAAGACACCAAGAGCAAAATTTCCGTCAAATCCTGTAATGTCCAAGAAGGAAAGTATGCAAAAGTTGTATTAAATTGAGGCACCCTAGAGCTAATATATAGAGAGGACTACGGGAGCCATTGAAGAGCTAGCATCACTCGGGCGGGGGGATTTGGCCCTTCCATATAAAACTCTTTTCCCATTACATCAAATTGTTGTAGACTTCCTTTTTTGTATCTTTAAAAAGGGTGTAGTGCTTATTGACATTTGTCTCAAATCTTTAGATATCAAAGTGGGTGGAAAACATTAGCCGGAAGTCGATTCCACATACGAACGGTTAAGACGAAATAAGAATTCTCTCTATAATGCACTGTGCCGTTCGGTGGCCAATCAATTACAAACGAGTGTGAGTTCCTGGAATGTCTAGTATCCCTGACATACATCCTTACATCAGGAATAAGATGACGAATATCAGACAAAACACACATCGTGAAAGTACCGATATAAAAGCGCCAAACAAACAAGCGCCACATTGCGTCGGTGATGAAGGGAGACAATAGAGTTGGATACCCCACGGTCCCCAATCAAAGCCATCGATAATCTTTGTACACGGGCCAGTAGCTCCAATGATGATTTTGAAGCTTCAGCCCATACATGTGAGTTGTACTCAATTTTCGGCCTTATGAAAGTGGTGTAGATTTTAAGAAGATCAGACGGAGTGAAGTTATTTTTACACCGTTTAAGAAAGCCTAAACACTTGAATGCTTCTTTCGACACTTCAAATACATGTTTAGCCCAACGGACATCACTTTGTATTTTCATGCCCAGAACATCAAGTGCAACCTTCCAAAGCGCCGGGAAGACTCCCGCACGGTAGACAAGGTCGAAAAGGTTTCGTAATGGACGAGCCAGCGTCGAAGAACACTTGCGTAAGACAAGTGTAGATATTCTATTCGGGCCCGGGTATTTATTTACATCTGGATTCTCAAGAACCCTTTTAACTCCACGAGTTCGAAAAAATATTTGGGGCATGACGCCAGATACATTTTCGATTGAGGGGAGTGGTTGATTGCTATCCGGCAGGGAAGAGTTCCCAACAGGTTAGCCATATCAACCGGGTCAGTGAACGTTTGATCATCCTTAACAAGAGTTGGAATATATGAAGAACTACCCTTTACTCTTTTCACCAACGACCAAAAGCTCTTACTTCCTCGTGTAAAAGCAAGAACCTTAGCACCTAGACGCTGTTCGTAAAGAAATATGGGTCTAAGACCCCATAAAGATTATATATTCTTGATCGCCATGACATTTTAAGTCGATATAGCCATGTCCGTCCGTCCGTCTGTCTGTCGAAAGCACTCTAACTTTCCTAGGAGTAAAGCTAGGCGCTTTAAATTTTGCACAAATATTTTTTATTAGTGCAGGTCGGTTGGGATTGTAAATGGGCCACATCCATGTTTTGATATAGCTGTCATATAACCGATATTGGATCTTGAGTTCTTGAGCAGCTAGAGGGTGCAACAAGCAGGAGGTGTTTTGTTATGTCTTTCAAGAACGGTGCTTAGTATGGCGCAAATCGGATCTTGAATTCTTCAGCTTTTAGAGAGCGCAATTCTTATCCGATTTGGCTGTAATTTTTAACGTGATGTTCTGATATCACTTCCAACGAATGTGCTAAGTATGGTTTATATGGAGTTACAGCATAACAGTTCTTATTCATTATTCTTTGTTTGCCTAAAAAGACATACCGCGCAAAGAACTCGACATATGCAGTCTACGGTGGAGGGTATATAAGATTCGCCCTGGACGAACTTAGCACGCTCTTACTTATTTATATTAATTATGTTTTTTTGTAGTCCACCGCACATCCTTTTAACTTACTATGATGGCTTCTGCTAATTTTATTGATGATATTATCAGTGATGATTCTTACATTCAGCACTTTTGCTCGAAACAGCATTTCTTTAATTCTCAGTCCTTAAAACCTTGACACTCTTCAACTAAATTTGATGAGATAAATAATTTTTTAAGCAGTTTTCAACTTAATATTGTAGGTATTTCTGAAACATGGCTCAAGCCTTATATTCCTACTAAGTCGGTAAATATAACCGGATACTAATTTTTTCGGAATGATCGATCTGGTATGCGCGGAGGTGGTGTCGGACGTTATGTCACGAAAAATCTGAATGTCGGCTGTTTCTGACCCGATTTCCTGTGGAGCCTTATTTTTTAACATTACATCTAGACATTTTTCTTTATTTGTCGTTGAAATTATATACTTACCTATCGGCATCATGGACACTCTTGAAGCAGCTATTGACGATATTATCACCAGATTCTCAAAATTATTTTAATTGATGATTTCAACTGTGATATTTTGAACCCCAGAAAATACTCAGTTCTCATGCAGATGTTAGGTTAGGTTAAAAAGAGGGTGCAGATATTAATCCGCCCCATGCCACTATGGACATACACCTAAGCCAGCAATCGGCTTGTTGTGCGCTCTACAAATTATAAAGTAACCAATAAAAAGAAAATTTTAATTTAGAAATTCCGTGCTACTTACAAAATCCTGGCTTCGTTTTCCCAGAGTACTTGAAAGCGGGGAGCTCTTTTTCTTCTTCAGCATTTTAGCAGTGTTATGCTCTTCGGGAGATCTGATTCTTTTTCCAGCTTCCGTAGAAGTGCTTGAAATTTCAGTTCTATCCTTTCCAACATCCTGCGCTTTACCCGATTGCGCTGCCGGTACATACTCCTCTGTCTCCTTCGTCGTGCACCGGGTCGCTTTCTTGGTCTACTTGCTTAACAAAGCCATCGCTCACTTCTGACGTCATCCCGATGCCCTCATCTCTCGATTCGGCTGCAATGGCTGTTTAATTGGCACCGAGACGAACTGTGCATCCCTCTGGTTTATCCGTCTCTTCCTCATTAATTAGTCTGACGACTAGTTGCGCGCTTGAAGCATTACTCTCGACTACAGGTGAAAAGGAACGCACACATATAGGAGGGGAAAACAACACGCTACGGTCTGACGCCACCAACACAGATGTTGAGTCTTTGGAGTCCATTTCTAGCCTACTCCAAAAGGCTTTAAATTTTTTCGTAATAGGTAGTACCTATTCCGAGACACGGATATATTTTTTATAACCTCCACCGTAGGATGGGGTATACTAATTTCGTCATTCTGTTTGTAACACATCGAAATATGCGTCTGAGACCCCTTAATGTATATATATTCTTGATCGTCATGCCATGTCCGTCCGTCTGTCGAAAGCATGCTAACTTAAGCTAATGCTAGAGGCTTGAAATTTTGCACAAATACTTTTTATTAGAGTAGGTCGGTTGGAATTGTAAATGGGCTAAATCGGTCCATGTTTTGATATAGCTGCCATATAAACCGATCTGGGATCTTAACTTCTTAAACCTCTAGAGGACGCAATTCTCGTCCGATTTGACTGAAATTTTGTAGGTGGTGTTTTGGTGTCATTTCCAACAACTGTGCTTAGTATGATTCAAATCGGTCTACAATCTGTTATAGCTGTCATATAAACCGATCTTGGATCTTGACTTCTTGAGGCCATAGAGCGCGCAATTCTCATTCGATTTGGCTGATATTTTGCATGAGGTGTCTGTGTTGATACAGCTCCCACATAAACCGATCTCCCGATTTTGCTTCTTAGGCGCAAGGTGCATTTCTTATCCGAATGAACTGAAATATTACACAGTGACTTCTATAATGGTAAGCATTTAATTCATTTATGGTCTAAATCGGACTATAACTTCATATGGAGTTATAGCATAACAGTTCTTATTCATTATTCTTTGTTTGCCTAAAAAGACATACCGCTCAAAGAACTCGACAAATGCAATCTACGGTGGAGGGTATATAAGATTCGCCCTGGACGAACTTAGCACGTTCTTACTTATTTATATTAATTACGTTTTTTTGTAGTCCACCGCACATCCTTTTAACTTACTATGATGGCTACTGCTAATTTTATTGGTGATATTATCAGTGATGATTCTAACATTCCGCACTTTTGCTCGGAACAGCATTTCTTTAATTCTCAGTCCTTAAAACCTTGACACTCTTCAACTAAATTTGATGAGATAAATAATTTTTTAAGCAGTTTTCAACTTTAGCCTTATATTCTTACTAAGTCTGTAAATATAACCGGATACAAATTTTTTCGGAATGATCGATCCGGTATGCGCGGAGGTGGTGTCGGACGTTATGTCACGAAAAATCTGAATGTCGGCTGTTTCTGACCCGATTTCCTGTGGAGCCTTATTTTTTAACATTACATCTAGACAGTTTTCTTTATTTGTCATTGAAATTATATACTTACCTAACGGCATCATGGACACTCTTGAAGCAGCTATTGACGATATTATCACCAGATTCTCAAAATTATTTTAATTGGTGATTTCAACTGTGATATTTTCAACCCCAGAAAATACTCAGTTCTCATGCAGATGTTAGGTTAGGTTAAAAAGAGGGTGCAGATATTAATCGGCCCCATGCCACTATGGACATACAGCTAAGCCAGCAATCGGCTTGTTGTGCGCTCTAAAAATTATAAAGTAACAGTTACCTCTAAAAAGAAAATTTTAATTTAGAAATTACGTGCTACTTACAAAATCCTGGCTTGGGTTTTCCAGAGTACTTGAAAGCGGGGAGCGCTTTTTCTTCTTCAGCATGTTAGCAGTGTTATGCTCTTCGGAAGATCTGATTCTTTTTTAAGCTTCCGTAGAAGTGCTTTGATTATCAGTTCTATCCCTTCCAGCATCCTGCGCTTTCACCCAATTGCGCTGCCGATACATTCTCCTCTCTCTCCTTCGTCGTGCACCGGATCGCTTTCTCGGTCTGCTTGTGAGCTTAACAAAGCCATCGCTCACTTCTGCCGTCATCCTGATGCCCTCATCTCTCGATTCGGCTGCAATGGCTGTTTCATTGACACCGAGACGAACTGTGCATCCCTCTGGTTTATCCGTCTCTTCCGCATTAATTAGTCTGACGACTAGTTGCGAGCTTGAAGCATTACTCTCGACTACAGGTGAAAAGGAATGCCCACATATAGGAGGGAAAAACAACACGCTACGGTCTGACGCCACCAACGCAGATGTTGAGCCTTTGGAGACCATTTCTAGCCTACTCCAAAAGGCTTTAAATTTTTTCGTAATAGGTAGTACCTATTCCGAGACACGGATATATTTTTTATACCCTTCACCATGACTGAAATATTGTAGGTAGTGTTTTGGTGTCATTTCCAACAATTGTGCTTAGTATGATTCAAATCGGTCCACAATCTGTTATAGCTGTCATATAAACCGATCTTGGATCTTGACTTCTTGAGGCCATAAAGCGCGCAATTCTCATCCGATTTGGCTGAAATTTAGCATGAGGTGTTTGTGTTGATACAGCTCTTACATTAGCACTTTTGCTTACTTTAGCACTTTTGCTCTTACATTAGCACTTTTCCTCGAAACAGCATTTCTTTAATTCTCAGTCCTTAAAACCTTGACACTCTTCAACTAAATTTGATGAGATAAATATTTTTTTAAGCAGTTTTCAACTTAATATTTTAGGAATTTCTGAAACATGGCTCAAGCCTTATATTCTTAGTAAGTCTGTAAATATATCCGGGATACTAATTTTTTCGGAATGATTGATCCGGTATGCGCGGAGGTGGTGTCGGACTTTATGTCTCGAAAAATCTGAATGTCGGCTGTTTCTGACCCGATTTCCTGTGGAGCCTTATTTTTCAACATTACTTCTAGACAGTTTTCTTTATTTGTCATTGAAATTATATACTTACCTAACGGCATCATGGACACTCTTGAAGCAGCTATTGATGATATTATTACCAGATTCTCAAAATTATTTTAATTGGTGATTTCAACTGTGATATTTTGAACCCCAGAAAATACCCAGTTCTCATGCAGATGTTAGGTTAGGTTAAAAAGAGGGTGCAGATATTAATCCGCCCCATGCCACTATGGACCTAAGCCAGCAATCGGCTTGTTGTGCGCTCTAAAAATTATAAAGTAACCTCTAAAAAAATGTTTAATTTAGAAATTCCGTGCTACTTACAAAATCCTCGCTTGGTTTTCCCAGAGTACTTGAAAGCGGGGAGCTCTTTTTCTTCTTCAGCATTTATTATCTGATTCTTTTTCCAGCTTCCGTAGAAGTGCTTGAAATTTCAGTTCTATTCTTTCCAGCATCCTGCGCTTTACCCGATTGCGCTGCCGGTACATACTCCTCTGTCTCCTTCGTCGTGCACTGGATCGCTTTCTTGGTCTACCTGTGAGCTTAACAAAGCCATCGCTCACTTCTGCCGTCATCCTGATGCCCTTATCTCTCGATTCGGCTGCAATGACTGTTTCATTGACACCGTCGCTGTCTGAACCCGAGGCAGTAACACTACCTTTACTTAAAGGCTGGGAACGATATGTGCATCCCTCTGTTTTATTCGTCTCTTCCTCATTAATTAGTCTGACGACAAGTTGAGCGCTTGAAGCATTACTCTCGACTACAGGTGCCATGGCACCCACACATATAGGAGGGGAAGACAACACGCTACGGTCTGACTGCCGCAGATGTTGAGTCTTCGGAGTCTATTTCTAGCCTACTCCAAAAGGCTTTAAATTTTTTCGTAATAGGTAGTACCTATTCCGAGATACGGATATATTTTTTTATATTTTCTTTGAAGAGCGTATTTCGTCCGCTCCACTCAACTGCTGCAATTAAAATCCAGATGTTAATTCGATGCAATTTATCTGTTCTACACAACAACATTCCCACACACCATCTATTACCCATGCATAATGTATCTGAATATCGGACTTTTCGGGGATTACGAGTCTGTTAATATTGAAATATTATTTAATGACTAGTGTAATGAGGACTTTGGGCCTATTTATGAGACTTACAACACCTATTTGCAATTGCAGCATAACAATAACATTGTATATAGGTTGTTTCTTGAACACGTTACTGAAAGAACACAGTTGATTAGATATGGTAGACCAGGGAAATAAAGCAGACGATTACAAACCGGGATTTAGCTTACAGGGCCTACCTTGAGACCAATTCTGAAGAGATTAGACATGTATATAAGAAGTATAATTCGACTGCTAGGAGAACGAAAAGGCGAATTAAGCGGTCATGCGGTTCTCGTTTGTTTAATGGAGCTAGTGGTTCTTGAGATTTATGGTCCAGAATTCCATCTACCAAGGCATCCAGATAATGAAACCTGTGATAAAAACTGTGATTTAGATCTTAGTTATTTAAATGATTATTATACTTCGTGTTTGTTCTAATTATGTAGCTAGTCTTGGTGATGATGATACTGATAGTCGTGAAAAAAATCTTTACTTCCGTAGCATTGATCTCTTCGATCTTCATAGTGCAATTTATAAAATTACGTCTAATGCCTTAGGTACAGATAATATTCCAATTCGTTTCATTAAAATATTGTTTCCTTACATTCAACACAATTTACTCCAACTTTTTATTACCATTATAATGACATGTCAATTTCATTTGGCTTGGAAACTAGCACTAGGTGTAATCACCGCCAAGAAGAATACTTCTGGCTTTAACTTTTCAGATTATCAGCCTGTTTCCATTCTTCCTGCTCTGTCTAAGATCTTTGAAATTTTAATTAAAGACCAATTAATTGATCACCTTAATCGTTTTTCTTTAGATGCCTCCTGTCTATCTGGCTTCAGGAAATTTCCTAGCACTACGTCACTTATGATTAAACTTACGCATGATATTAAACGTGCAATAGATAATCGGAATCCTGCTATTCTTGCTGTACTTGATTTAAGCAAGGCGTTTGATTATGTTGATCTTAATCTTCTTTACAATAAACTCAAATATGATTTTAATGTTTCGCATTCATCATGTAAGCTTATATCATATTTTCTTTCTGATCGTAGGCAGTTAGTTTTATGCCATGGCCATAGCTCAAATATCAACTCAAGCAGGTGGGTCTATTTTGGGGCCAGCCTAATTTATGTTGTATGTAAATCATGTGTACCGTTGTATATTTAATATTGTTATTTAGCACTAGTGCAAATAGTTCCATAGAGACTTGTGTGTCAAATTTGGATTCAGATATTGGTCGTATCGGTGAAGGGACAATAGGGTTACTAATAACATTGGGCCTTTCGATTGTCATTCGTGACTCCATCAAAAATCCATTAAAAATCTAAATTTCACTTGGAAAACTTAAAAAGGCTGTATCTCCTAAACTATGCGTCGTAGAGGGAAATGGGCCTTAATTCGTGACTCCATCAAAAAATCCATTAAAAATCGAAATTTCACTTGGAAACATCAAATGTTTGTATCTCCTGAACCATGCGTCGTAGAGGGAAATGGGCCTTAATTCATGACTTCATCAAAAATCCATTACAAATCTAAATTTCACTTGGAAAACTTAAAATGGCTGTATCTCCTAAACTATGCGTCTTAGAGGAACCTGGGCCTTAATTCATGACTCCATCAAAAATCCATTAGAAATTTAAATTACGCTTGGAAAACTTAAAATGACTGTATCTCCTAAACCATTCGTCGTAGAGGGAAATGGACCTTGATTCATGACTCCCTCAAAAATCGAAATTTCACTTGGAAAATTTAAAGTGGCTGTATCTCCTAAACCATGCATCGTAGAGGGAAATGGACCTTGGTTCATGACTCCATCAAAAATCCATTAAAAATCGAAATTTCACTTGAAAAAACTTTAAATGGCTGTATCTCCTAAACAATGCGTCATAGAGGAAAATTGGCCTTAATTCATGACTCCATCAAAAATCGAAATTTCTCTTGGAAAACTTAAAATGGCTGTATCTCCTAAATTATGCGTCGTAGAGGAAAATGGGCCTTAATTCGTGACCCCATCAAAAATCCATTAAAAGTCGAAATATCACTTGGAAAACTTAAAATGGCTGTATCTCCGAACCTATGCGTTATAGAGGAAAATGGGCCATAGTTCGTGACTCCATCAAAAAATTCAAAATTTCATCGAAAATCCATTAAAATTTGAAATTTCACTTGGAAAACTTAAAATGGCTGTATCTCCTAAACTATCCGTTCTAGAGGGAAATGGGCCTTAGTTCTCCATCAAAAAATTCAGAATTTTATCGAAAATCCATTAAAATTCGAAATTTCATTTAGTATTCTGTTATGACTCCCAACAACGGTACCAAGTACGGCCTAAATCGGTCTATATATAACCTGATATAGCTCCCATATAAACTGATCTCCTGATTTGATTTCCTGAGCCCTTGGATGTCGTAATTTTTGTCCGATTTGGCTGAAATTTTACACATAGTGTTCTATTTTGACTTTCAACAACTATGACAAGTGCTGTTTAAATCTGTGTATAACCTGATCCCATATAAACTGATTTCCCGATTTTACTTTTTGAGCCCCTGGAAACCTCAATTTTCATCCAATTTGGCTGAAATTTTGTACATGGTGTTCTGTTATGACCCACAACCACTGAACTAAGGACGGTTCTAATCGGTCAAGAACATGATATAGCTCCCATATAAACCGATCTACCGATTTGACTTCTTGAGCCCTTACAAGCCGCAATATTTTTCCGATTTTTTGCATATAGTGTTCGGTTATGACTCCCAACAACTGCGCCAAGTACGGTCCAATTCGGACTATAACTAGATAAAGCTCCTATATTATAGCAGAATCCATGGTGTTGGGTTCCTAAGATTCAGTCCGGCTGAACTTTGCACTCTTTTTATTGTTAAAAGGATGTGAGTTAGGGTTTTAGGGTTTAAGTATCATTTAAAAAAATATTAATCCCTATTTTGTTTAAATTTCTATTAACATATAACCCATTCGGATTTGGATTGATTAAATAACTAAACAAATAAATAATATCACATATTTAGATCTGCACATTTTCCATGAAATTCAATTCATATTTTAATTGAGAGCTCATAATTGTCTTGTAGCCATTCGAAATTTAGCTTTAGCTAACTGTTTGCCTAAGTGCTTGATTGTCAGCACACGCTTTGGCAAATCGTTCAGATAACACTTTTATGGTCATGTTAAATAGAATTTGGCAAATTATAATTAGCCAATTATTTAGGCTTTTAATTATAACGAGTTGTTGAATTTACTTCGTTCTATTCGAGCATGTCAACACCTTCCTTCATCTTATTGCATGTGGAGCGGCAGCAGACACATACGATTCGGGTTTGGATTCGCATGTGAAATTTGTTTTGCGGCAGACATAGTGGATGGTGATGGTAGACAGGCGTTGGTGTTGTTGTTGTCAGCGCCTCGGGGTAATAAAAAACAAACAAAAAAAAAATTCCACAACAACAACAACACCAAAGAGAAATAACATGGGCAATAAACACAAAAGCGACCATTAAACCATGCGATAAAAATAACAAAAACAAACAACAACAATAACGACAGCATTACCAATAGCAATAGCTAAAGCAGCTGCCCACTAAAATAAAACCAAACAAATTTTTGATGAAGTCACAGTGCACAGAGATTTCCTGATAAGTGTTGTAAAGTACAATTATGGCTAAATTAATGAAAGGAATGAAAAATTAAAACCAAAAAAATTCTTTTGAATTGCTCTACAGCATATGATAAAAATAGCTTCTTGCAATTTGTTTGTCATATTTAGATTTAATATGGCTTTTTGAAATTATTTTTCACACCTACCACAGCGGGTGGGATTGGCGTAAATGGTAACTATGGTTTTCCTTTTATAGAGTTTGAAATTCATCGGAAAGAAAGATTAAATATAAACGCAAACGCACAAGGCTAAGGCCGAAACTTGGTTATGCTCATTAATTTGTGCAATTTAAATTTGGCACTTAGAATACCAAGTAACAATTCTGATTAACTTTGAAAAGTACAGGGCAATCGTGGTTTCTTCTTCACATTACCTACGACTCCATGGCGCCACCTATATATAATACGTCTTAAATATAGAAAGGTAACATGTGTCGCGACTTCCCTATCAGTGGTATAAGGAACACCTATGTTGATTCATATGACCACTAATGTACCGCTGAAGAAAAATATAAAATATTCTAAAACAAGTAAAAGCGTGCTAAGTTCGGCCGGGCCGAATCTTATATACCCTCCACCATGTATCGCATTTGTCAAGTTATTTTGCCGAACTTTACGCGTTTTTCTTTGTAAATATCCGCACGGAATTCAAATTAATCAACAAAGATCTCATTGCAATTGCATTGACCGAAAAATTTTCAAGATACAAAAATGATTTTACAAATGCGACTTGTCTGGAAAAAGTTTTGGATTCACCTAATAACTCATTGCGGAAACATAAAAACCCATCTAAAACTGTAATTACTAACGAATCTTCTTCTACTTATGATACAAATTCTAATAATGCACCTAACAATACGTCAAACATTTCTCCATCAAATGCTACGTTATCAATTCCATCAATCAATGTTAGAGGATATCAATCTCGGGATATTCGTTCGGCTATTCACGAGAGGAATGTGTCGCATCGCAGGTGGAGACCTTTTTAGGATGCCTGATTTACATGATGCCTTTCGCTCGGCAAGAGACCACGTCAATAAATTGATTGAGGTAGCAAAGAAAGACTACTATTATAGACGCTTTACTTCTGCAATAGGCTCCAAGAGAACGTGGAAGGTTATTCGAGACATAGGAATTGGGAAAGATACTAATAGATGTTCAACAAACTTGGACATAAATGGGATTAATGATGACTTTGTTAATGTGACACAGATCCCAGTTGATCCCAATTTTTATGGCTTCAATATCTCCCCCTCTCTCGATGACGATTCTGGTTTTGGCTTCAGCTGTATTGGTCCCTCCGATGTCCTTGAGTCTGTCCCGACTATAAAGTCTACCACTGTCGGATCTGATGGCATTGATCCTTGATTTGTAAGACTCTTGCTCCTCTTTATTATTCCTCATGTAACCTATGTTTTCAATAGGATTTTGACCACGAGTTATTTTCCATTAGCGTGGAAGCATGCCAAGGTCATCCCACTGCCTAAGAATTCCAAGGAATATAGACCGATTGCGATTCTTTATATTTGTCAAAGGTCTTTGAGAAATTGCTGTATTTGCAAATGTCGTCTTTTGTCAACGAGAACTCTTTGTTATATGTGAGACACTTCGGGTTTCGTCCTAACCACAGCTGCATAACTGCCTTGGCAGAGGTCACTGAGAGGATCAGGGTCAATTTGGAGAATTACCAGATAAAGTTCCTTGTTCTTCTTGACCATTCTAAGGCATTTGAGAGTGTGGATCATTCCTTGTTATGTGATAAGATAAGAAATCTTTACAATTTTTCTTCTACCACCATTCGTCTTATTTTGTCGTACGTGTCACACCGCACTCAGTCCGTCAGTTTTAAGTCTTCTGTAACGTCGCCTCTGCTTGTTTTAAAAGGTGATGTCCTCAGCGATCAATTCTGGGTCCCCTTCTCTTTTCATTGTACAGTAACGACTTGGCGAGTCAATTGTCTTATTGTGTGGTACATATGTACGCAGACGATGTATATATATATATATCGGCAGTCTAAGGGATGAGATTGCTGAAAACATACGTCTGCTTAATCATGATCTGTCAAGAGTCAGCACCTGGGCGAAAGCCATTGGCCTGCGTCTCAACCCTGTAAAGTCCAAGTGTGTTGTTATCAGAAACAGGCTGTCTCATTTTTCATGTGATGTCGGTATATTCATTACCGACGTTAGATTGTAAATGTTCCTCATGCAAAGAACTTGGACATGGTTATTAATAGCACTCTGATATGGAGTAAACATATCGACCCTGTCGTTGGTCAGGGATATTGAAAATTGCGTGCTCTCTAGGCCAGTCAGTCGGTTACTCCGCTGAGGGTTAGGTCTCTCTTGGCAAAGATTTATCTTGTTCCTGGCATTCTCCACGGCTGTGAGTTGTTTGTTAATTGCGACTCGGTTAGTAGACTCCTCTCTTAATAGCGTTACTCGTTATGTATTTGGCTTGAGACGGCGCGACTCCATCTCTGAATATTCTTTATCCCTGTATGGCGTCTCCTTACAGCACTTGTTGTACTTGAGGTCGCTTACTTTGCTGCACAAAGTGATCTAAACGCAGGAACCACAATATCTGTATGGATTCATTGATTTCGCCAGATCTATTAGAGGTAAAAAAATCATTCCCAAAACTCATCGGAGATTTGTTTCTAAATGACATGTTCATAATCCCTGTACGTCTCTGGAACTCTCTTCCTAACGATTTGCAATTACTTAGTAACTCGGCAATTACTTAGTAACTGTCCGTATGTCTGTTGAAATCACGTTACAGCTGAAATAAGCAGGTTAAGTTCGAAGATGGGCTATATCGGACTATATCTTCATATAGCTGCCATATAGACCGATCCTCCGATTTAGGGTCTTAGCCCCATAAAAGTCACATTTATTATCCGATTAAGCTGAAATTTGGGACAGTGAGTTGTGTTAGGCCCTTCGACATCCTTCTTTAAATTGGCTCAGATCGGTTCAAATTTGGATATAGCTGCCATATAGACCGATCGGCCGATTTAAGTTCTTGCGCCCATAATAGACGCATTTATTGTCCGATTTTGCCAAAATTTGGGACAAAGAGTTTTGTTAGACCCTTTGACATCCTTCTTCAATTTGGTCCAGATCGGTTCAGATTTGGATATAGCTGCCATATAGACCGATCGGCCGATTTAGGGTCAATTTTTCCATTTTTTTTTTTTTTTTTTGCTTGAATTTTCTTAAGACCATTATAAAAAAATTTAAAAATTATTGTTGTTGGGCGTGTACTTCTTGTCCCGTACCCTATGCGCAAGTGTTGCAGCGATGTAAAAGTGTGCTATGTTCTCCCCAAACAGCATTGCCGCAGCCGAAGCAGTATGCCCGCGTTTTCCGTGTCGAATCGAATAAATTGCTTTATACACATGAAGCGATCGTACGACAACGCAGCTTTGTATATTGGGCAACGTGTCGCGTCCCATAATTCCATAGCTGGTTCATGGTTTGATCTGCGGAGTCCAGCATACAAAAGAATAGCTACAAAGGCGTCAAACTCTTTCATTGTCACGATTTGTTTCACATAGCACTAAGTGCATTATTTCCTCAGTCAAGATTGAACGCATGCTTTTGTATAGGGGTCGTGTTTATTTCCTGTTTCTTTCTTCTGAAGTCGACCACGTTATGATAACGAGTGCGTGATGTTGGTGGTGCTTTTTTACTCCATTGGGTGCCATCTTTACCAATATAGCAACTTTCATTCATTTCCTGTCCATCATTTTCTTCCTCTTCATCAACGTCGTCATCAGTATCTTCATTTAGCTCGACGTATCCTTCAGTTTCGGCATCTGACTCTTTAGCATGTTGGTATGTGCGATCTTCATCATCCTCAATTTCATAATTATCAATTGAAGCAATATCAATTTCTTCATCCATATCTTCGTCCATAAAATCAGCAAATCTACTATCAGCTGCACGCCGTTCATCCGCAGTCATTTGCTGGTAACGTGTACTACGGCGTACAACAATTTCAGCAACGTCCAAATTACTTGTATCTGCCATATTTATATTTTTGTTTCTATCACACACGATCTTACTCTTCGCTTCATCATCCCTAATGTCTTTGAGTTTAGGTTTTTGTGTTCAGAACAAGTAAATTATGTGTTGAAACAATAAAAAAATTATAATGATGCCCAAAAACATGCATTTATTGGTGAATCTCAGTACAAGGTCCATACGGACCTATTCACACATTCGCGTACTATTCTCACTAAAACCTCAATAACTCCTAAAGTAATGATCCGATCGGCTTGATTTTTTTTTTTCCAAAAGATGCGCAATACTCTTGGAATACAGAGTAACTTTGGGGGTGGGTTGTAGTGGCCGAAGTAGGAGTAATTTCAGTTGGAAAGGCAAAAGGTACCTAGGGACCTTCTCACTCATCGGAGGGTTAAAGCAAAGTTCAAAAAAGGCACTTTTTTGATAGCAGATTTGTCGATACTCCAAACTGCAGCATATATAATATTTTAAACATCGCTCCGATTGTTTTTGCTTGTATACTAAATTAGACTTTTGTACATGGGCACTCTTTCCATGTTTCCACTTTTGCTTCATACCACAACCTATGTTCACCTTATAATAATAAAATTTAAAATTTATTTACGATAAACAAATCGTAAATCATATGCCATATTACTTTCTCTTATTTATGTTTAGTAAAATGTTTGGCCCCAAATCAATCATGGGTAATTTTATGGCCCCATAATTAAATAAAATTATTTATTTATGAGTACATTGAATATATCGTCATGCCGAATATGTTGAAACTATGACACACTTCTTGGGTACAGCTATCGCCTTTGTTATTATCAAACGATTTTTTTTATCGGTCACTTTTCGAATGTTATCTAATAAGTTTAGAAATTGTCATATATATTTCAAGGTCTCGTTTAATTTGATTGGCATATAATGGGTGTTGTTGTAGGAATGACAATATTCGAGATACAAATTATATTATTTGGAGAATATATCGAATTGGCTAGCCCAGAAGCCATATATCGGTGGTGGTACTACATATCCTATATCATATTCAAAGATTTTATATCGACTTTACCTTATATTGATTAGTTTTCAATAGTTTTTACAACAGATTTTCATTTTTGTTCCTTTTCATTTAAATTTCTATCACTTCAATACACATATGCCTTATTATTTAATTGTTCACTGTTATATCGTCGTCCACTTCAGATTGCACCCATACACACATGCCTGCGCACTTATTTAGAGCCTAATGAATTTAATTTTCCGCAAATGGGTCATTATCTGGGCTTCCGTTTGGCTGAAACCATTTTAAATTGTCCATAGCATGATTTCCTATTTTGTCTATATCTGTTAGTTTCGCCTCAACTTTCAATTCACTGTAATTGTCGCTAATCAAAGCTATTAATTCTAATCAATTTCAATCATCAATCTTCACATTCCGCAGCATTTACCCTTCACTTGACTCAAAGTTGAGTGCGTCCCTAATAAATGGTTTGTTATTGACCGATGGTCAGCACAAGAGAGGGAAGGAAGTGGAAATCATAGAAGTTGTAAAGAATTATTCTGCCGCTCTGTGATGGTGTGTTTTTGAAATTTATTGCTACTTCTTGTAGCACCCTGCTTTAATCACCTCAGCGTCGTTTCCACTTCATAATGTCACTTCAAATGCTGATAAAGAGGGATTGCGGAGTCGTCAATGGCTACAAGCACCTATATATAGTAAATGGATTTTATAATCGTTTCTTGGAATTTCTTAAAAACTTTTGCTGACAATCTCTTAAGAGGTTGCAAGAGAAACACTTAGCTTTTCATTAGTTTTATTTACCTTTTCCCTTCTTTCTGCTGTGAATTGTTTAGGTTACCAAGTGAAGGATTTCCCTTAAAAAATAGATACAAGTACAAAGGATTATAAGTTTTAATTTTATTTAAACTCAAATATCAAGAAAATATTCAACAAACAAAAATAAAAGCGCTTAGTTCGGTCTGGATTTTGTATTTTAGGAAACTAATTTTAGGCGAATCGGATGAAATATATTGAAACTTAAGTAAGTTATAGAATAAAAACTGCAACTAAAAACCTCTTAATGTCTATCAATACCCCACACTGAAACTGTACCAAAATGGTGGTGTAAAATATAAAAAATAGCTACAGTTATACCATGACCATCAATTAAACATAAATCATTTAAAATTTAATATTGATATACTTTTCTTTAAATATATTACAAATAAGTAGCTGACAACGATTCAGGTATTGCCGACATCTTTGCAGACCTTTTTAGCACTACTGATTCAGATATTTTTTATGATTTATGTGGAACATATCCATACACAATCAACAATTCAGCTTTTATAGACGTGTCTGGGATTGGGGAAAAATATTGAAAATATGAGGTCAGTGATATTCTTTTCTTTAAATATATTACAAATAAGTAGCTGACAACGATTCAGGTATTGCCGACATCTTTGCAGACCTTTTTAGCACTACTGATTCAGATATTTTTTATGATTTATGTGAAACATATCCATATACAATCAACAATTCAGCTTTTATAGACGTGTCTGGGATTGGGGAAAAATATTGAAAATATGAGGTCAGTGAAAAAAACTTTTAATCCTGGTCCAAATGGAATTCCATCAAACATTTTAAAGCTTTGCGCTCTCGAACTTTCATATCTGCTTTGTACACTTTTCAACAAATCATTAAAGCATGGATATCTGTCGGAAATGTGGAAACAATCTTATAAAAGACCGTTATTTAAAGCCGAAAATCGCAATGAGGTAATAAGACTCTGCAGGATGACACTAGCTGATACGCGTTCTTCAGTAAGAATAGGAAAGAATCTCTCCGAACCATTTAATACCAAACGAGGTTTCAGACAATGGGACAGTCTATATCCCCTGGAGAAGATTAAATATTTCCTGCTGGAGAAGATTATATGAGCTGCAGATGTGAATAGATATGGCACACTAATCACAAGAGAACACATGCTACTCGCCTATGCCGACGACATCGTTATCATAGGTCGGTCACCGGAAGTAGTAACTGCAGCCTTTGAAAGAATCGAAAGAGAGTCAGTGAAAATGGGTCTGGCAGTAAATTAAGATAAGACGAAATGGATGGTTTCAACTCCCAAAAAGCCTTGCACAATCACGGATCATGAAGCATTAAAGCAGATGAGGCAATGCTTGGAGTATTTGCGAGAAAGATTGTTCTTAAAATATATGGACCAGTTTGCGATAATGGAGAATATAGGCGACTTATAAACCACGAGCTGTATGAGCTGTATGACAACGATAGCATAGTTACACGCATCAAAATACAACGGCTGCGTTGGCTAGGTCATGTTGTCAGAATGGATGAAGAAGATCCAGTAAAGAAGTCTTTTGAAGGCAAACACGGTGGTACACGCAAACCGGTAAGACCAAAGGCCGATGGAAAGATCAATTTGGGGAGACACTTTGAAACTTGGTGTCCGAGATTTTAGAATGAGCGCAGAAGATCGAGGCGCTTGGAACGCTATTCTACATTCGGCAAGTGGAACAAATATTATGTCATAGCCAATTAAAGTAATGTAAAGTAAAGTAATCGCAAATTTAAATGCTTTTCCGATGCTATTAGAGAATATTTTGACTGACACTAGTTCACATCAAGTCTCTTCTATATTGCCTCCCTACCGACATGGATTCCGAAAATCGAAATCGACGTTTATAAATATTTTCGAATTTATTTGTTTGGTCAACGACGGTTTTAAGCAACGCTACCAAACGGATACTATCTATACCGCTTTTAGTAACGCATTTGATAAAGTCAACCACAACCTTCTGTTGCAAAAAATAGACCCTATTGGTTGTTAATGCCAAACCATTTTCCTATTTGGTCCCTCTAATCTACTTTCTAAGTTTCGCAACTATTAGCACATACCCCCACACGTCAGCTTTAAAGATTTCGTGCTTAACGTAGCCTTGTGTGCTCTGCTCGCCTTTTTTTCTTTATTTTTCCTTAAATAAACTAACTTGTTATCTGAGCTTCAACCACTACTGTTGTTCCTGATAAGATTTTTGTTCAATCTCCATTATAGAGCTTTCTTTTCCATCCAATAAAGAGTTACTTGTAAATTTCTGAATCCTAATCCAAACGCTTTTGCCTTGTTTTTTCATTTGCGAGGAAAATATTTCTATTCAAAGAAACATTTTCCACGATCCCAACAACTCACCATCCGCTTTCCCTCCAAAGCTAAACCCCTCGACATTTTCATTTGTTGTAGTCCCACGTTACTCTAAATTGGACCAGAACATATCTGACTGGACGTACTCAATGAGTTAAATTTGATACTGCACTTTCCATTTCAATTGTTGGCTCTTCAGGTGTTCCACAGGGTAGTCACCTTTGCCCTGTGCTGTTTCGTTTGTTCATAAACGATCTCCTTTTTTAAAGACCTTGGATTGCTGCTAGACCAACGCTTATACTTCCGTCAACACATCTCAATGGTTGTAAACAAGGCACGTGGTACTCTTGGCCTTATAAAACCCTGAAGTAAAGAACTTAATGATTTCTCTGTGACGATAAGCTTATTAGATCGCTAGTCAGAAGTAATCTTGAGTACGGTTCAGTGGTATGGGATCCACTGAACCGATTCTATCCAAATCATTCTGATTTGATAGAATCGGTTCAAAAACAATTTCTATTATATTGTCTCCTTCGAAACGGGTGGGACAGAAGTTCATTACCTTCGTATAAGTACCGATTAAATCTAATAAAGCTTCCTACATTATAAAGTTCTGTATGTGAGAAACTACCTGAATACTCAGTTATGTATAAAATCTAACCCAGGTGGCCCAATTGAGTATGTTTTTGTTGAGGTGTCTGCTACCGATAACAAGCTCCTAGAGTGGGGTGCGTTTATAGACCGAACAATCGTATGGATACGCGAGCTTTTTTCTCTGTCCTTGAACCTCTCTCTATAGCTTACTCAGACATTGTGGTTGCTGGGGACTTCAACTCTAACGTTTTACAGGACACGGGCTTGACGTTTGAAATGTCTTCCTTGGGGCTTTTGCTTGTCAATTTAACAATTCCCACCCATTTTTCCGCATCCTCCAGCACGCTTCTCGATCTGTACTTTGTTAGTGACTCTTCTAAAGTCCTCCTATACGACCAACTGTCAGCCTCATGTTTTTCGAACCATTACTTGATCTTTTTATGTTATGAATTTGAGCTCACCAGGACTAGGGAATCTTATTCATATAGACATTTTGCCCATCTCGACCATGATTTTTTGCTTTCGAGTGCTGTGCTCATCGACTGGGATCTGATATTTCGTATGGAAACTATCGATGAACAAACTGACTTTCTCCAGAGAAATATCCCTGACCTACAGAAACTTACGGTTCCACTCAAGACTAGAGAAGTGTCCTCCAGATCGAAACCGTAGTTCTCCCGGGATATTCGTTCGGCTATTCACGAGAGGAATATGTCGCATCGCAGGTGGAGACGATTCAGAACGCCTGCGTTACATGATGCCTTTCGCTCAGCAAGAGACCACGTCAAAAAGTTGATTAAGATAGCGCAGAAAGACTACTGTAACAGACGCTTTACTTCTGCAATAGGCTCCAAGAGAACGTGGAAGGTTATTCGAGCCATATGAATTGGGAAAGATACTAATAGATGTTGAACAAACTTGGACATTAATGAGCTTAATGATGCCTTTGTTAATGTCCCACAGATCCCAGTTGATCCCAATTTCTATGGCTTCAATATCTCCCCCTCTCTCAATGACGACTCAGGTTTTGGCTTCAGCTGTATTGGTCCCACCGATGTCTTTGAGTGCGTCACGACTGTAAAGTCTAACGCTGTCGGATCTGATGGCATTGATAATAGATTTGTAAGACTCTTGCTCCCCCTTATTATCCCTCATGTAACCTATGTTTTCAATAGGATTTTGACCACGAGTTACTTTCCATTAGCGTGGAAACATGCCAAAGTCATCCCACTGCCTAAGAATTCCAAGGAATATACACCAATTGTGATTCTTTGTTACTTGTCAAAGGTCTTTGAGAAATTTTTGTATTCGCAAATGTCGTCTTTTGTCAACGAGAACTCTTTGTTATAAGTGAGACATTCCTGAATTCGTCCTACCCACTGCCTTGGTCACTGAGAGGATCATGGACAATTTAGAGAATGACAAGGTAAATTTCCCTGTTCTTCTTGACCATTCGAAGACATTTGACACTGTGGATCATTCCTTGTTATGTGATAAGATGAGATATCTTTACAATTTTTCTTCTACCTCCGTTCGTCTTATTTTGTCGTACCTGTCACACTGCACTCAGTCCGTCAGTTATAAGTCTTCTGTATCGTCGCCTCTGCTTGTTTTAAAAGGTGTTCCTCAGGGATCAATTCTGGGTCCTCTTCTCTTTTCACCGTGCAGTAACGACTTGGCGAGTCAATTGTCTTATTGTGAGGTACATATGTACGCCGACGATGTACAGATTTATATCGGTAGCCCGAGGGATAAGATTGCTGAAAACATACGTCTGCTTTAGCATGATCTGTCAAGAGTCAGCACCTGGGCGAAAGCCTTTGGCCTGTGTCTCAACCCTGTAAAGGCCAAGTGTGTGGTTATCAGAAACAGGCTGTCTCGTTTTTCATGTGATGTTGGTATATTCATTAACGACTCTAGATTGGAAATCGTTCCTTATGCAAAGAACTTGGGCGTGGTTATTAATAGCACCCTGACTTGGAGTAATCATATCGACTCTGTCGTTGGTCAGGGATATTCAAAATTGCGTGCTCTCAGGGCCACTCAGTCGGTTACTCCGCTGCGGGTTAGGTCTCTCTTGGCAAAGACTTATCTTGTTCCTGGCATTCTCTACGGCTATGAGTTGTTTGCTTATTGCAACTCGGTAAGTAGACGTAAGCTAAGCACCTTTTTTTAATAGCGTTACTCGTAATGTATTTGGCTTGAGACGGCGCGATTCCATCTCTGAATACTCTTTATCCCTGTATGGCGTCTCCTTACAGCACTTGTTGTACTTTCCTGCATAAACTGATCTGATTATTGATTTCGCCAGATCTATTAGAGGTAAAAAAAATTATTTCCAAAATTTATCGGAGGCTTGTTTCTGAATGGCATATGCTCATATTCGCTGTGCGTCTCTGGAACTCACTTCCTAACGATCTGCAATTACTCAGTAACTCGGCAACATTTAAAACCAGACTTTGGAAACATTTTACTGTATGAAGTTGATGAATATTAAGACTCATCAATTTTGATCAACTGAAAGATATAATAGATCTATCTGAGAAACGAGAAAATTTAAGAAGGAAAATTATATTATTTTTATATTCTTAGATTAATACATCTGTAAATATATAGTTTATAGTCTGTAAGGGTATTTCTTATCTATACACTTAAATAAATAAACAAAAAAAAAGAATTCGTCCCACCTCGATATAACTGTTGCACATTGACCTCAGTGCAAATGTGTAATGTATACTTATGCCCTTTTTGTTTTATTATTGCTGTGATAATGAAATTTAATTAAATTAAAATTAAAACCACTATGAGGATACCTGAAAAGACAAAAGAATTGATAACAGCATTCAATCCAATTCATTTGGTCCATTGATTTTGGTTTTTTTTTTAATTTTCATTCATTGATATCATATCTTCTTTTGTTCAAAACCACATTAAATCCATATTTCATGTAGCTCTCTACAACTTGGTCCTTTCGATAATTGTATCGGTATAGTGCACTTATTAATCCAATGAAATTGATAAAACATACAAATATCATAGCCTACGGGCATTACACAGCCACATAAACAAAGGAGTTGAATATCTCTGTCATGCTAAATGTAATACTACACTAGACTGTCCGACATCATAAGGGTTTTTTGCAGATATGGTAACGCATATCCTCAATTCTTCCTGATTCGCTTGAGCCACGTCCGTCTGTCCGCATATTCTTACTGTACCGTTTGTCCCTCGCACACTGAGATATAACCCGGCCGACACGGGCTAACTGTGAAAACCACACAGGCTGTAACTTTGAGCTCCAACTTGTGTGGTATTCATCGTTATCACTTTCACAATATGTGAATAGTGGAGTAGCTGCAAATGCTGCAGCGTGCATTCAGCGATTTTGAGACGAGAGCCTCTGTGGGGATTAGGTGTAGAGTTGGCAAAATATCGATGGCACTATCGATATTTTACTGATCTTGACTGAATATAGATTGATATTTTTCCGATGGATACTACCGTAAAAGTTAAATTTTTTTGTAAAATTAAACGGAAATAAGCCATCCGACACTGAATAAATTCTTTTAGATACATTGCGCCTATAGATGGCGCAATTTTCATACGATTAGACTAACATTTCTCTCGTGACTTCCAATTGACTTTATTAACCTTGGTTTTATTTGGTCTGTGCATTGATATTGTTTCTATATAAATGGATCTTCTGATTTTGACTTCTCATTTTCGTTTGAAAAAAAAGGTGATGGGAAATTAACGATAATATCGATAATTTCCATATTTATTATTAAAACTATCGAAAATATCGAATGTTGCGAATATCAATAGTTTGCCAGCTGTAGTTAGGTGGCACTGACTCTTACTTAAATACTGAGTGCCAATGATAATTATAGAGTCCACCGTGGAGCAGAGGGTAGCGTGTCCGCTTATAACGCTGAAAGCCTGGGTTTGAATCCTGGCGAGAACATCAAACAAATATCTTGTTGGTTATCCATTGAACCGTTGAGTCGTGCGGACGTTTTGTTCTCTCCACCAGAATTTTTCTGTACCTCGTAATAAGTCATTATTTTTGGAAAACAAATTTAAGTAACTCAAGAATAGCTACGATGGTGTTATCTGTTAGGCGGTTGATGATCTGCATCTGTTTGGTGATGGCAGTTGACGACAAGGGAGAAGAACAGGGCTACATACCTAGGAATTATTGAAGTGGCATAATCAAAGGGCTGTCATCAGTGTACTCCAATGTTCTTAAGGAATTGCCTGGGTTTCCTCCAGATTGTGGCAATGTAGGCTGGTATTGGGGCCCGTACAGACTAGTTGCCTTGGAGTATCAACTCTCAATTGAAATGTATCGTTGCGCCCTAAAAAAAATTGGTGAGATCTGGCCATGCGCAGAGTTACTGGATTTAGTCAAGAAGGAAGATATTCCTTCTCGACCAATGGCGCATGCTTGGATACCAAGGATTCCCTCAGATCCTGAATCCATAGTTGGAAGACTAAGGAAATGCCATCCCAATCTTTCAACCACCGACTGGAAGATTGATAGATTCGATGAAGCTGGTGGTAAGAGGAGACATGCAGTATTCGTACTAAACTCCGGCTGTATCGCAGACCTCAACAAGTCTGAAAGATTGGTATCCTACGGATTCAACAAGGTGAAACTGAAGATCTATAGTAGCGGTGGGGTTGGGTAGTCAAGAAGGAAGATATTCCTTCTCGACCAATGGCGCATGCTTGGATACCAAGGATTCCCTCAGATCCTGAATCCATAGTTGGAAGACTAAGGAAATGCCATCCCAATCTTTCAACTACCGACTGGAAATTGATAGATTCGATGAAGCTGGTGGTATGAGGAGACATGCAGTATTCGTACTAAACTCCGGCTGTATCGCAGACCTCAACAAGTCTGAAAGATTGGTATCCTACGGATCCAACAAGGTGAAATTGAAGATCAATAGCAGCGGTGGGGTTGGGGAATCAGGAGACGACTCAGCTGAACACTTGCCTGAGGAATTATCGACCACATAGGTAATGTCTCTCATGAGACGACTCAGCTGAACACTTCCCTGAGGAACTATCCACCACATAGGTAATGTCTCGCGGATTACGGGTGACTTAAAATCCCCCAGGTGGGGAAGGTATCAAAACGATACCTGACAAGCCCTTTGTGGGTGGGTCATTCGGTTGAACTGGGCTCAAGGTGTGCGCCAGTGGGGAAGGGCGGACCTCAAAAAGTACTTCGAAAGCAGCAGCTAGTGAAGCATCTAAGGAGGAAACGTCCACACCACAAGTGTCCAGTGTCCTGAGGAATTGTCTTTCCACTGCTTTCTCACCTAACCCTGGATGGAAACTAGGAACCTCCTTACACATTCCAGGGACACTGGAATCTGGCCTCCAGCAACGTGTAACCTAAGTTTTTAGGATCAGGCCCGAAGGACAACAAATGATAGATGAATACAATGGTTAGTCTTGAAGAGGTCTACCGTTTTGCTGTCACCGGTAAGAACAGACGTCTCTGTCATTGTGTCTGTAATGACAGGTCACTGTCTAATCGGAAAACATGCTGACACGCTGAAGTTTGCCAGTAACAATTTTTGCACAAGCTGTGAGGACATCGAAAAAGACTATGTCTTAGGTCAGTAACCCGGCGCATTTATTATCTGATTTCGATGAAATTAAAAACAGTGAGCTGTTTTAGGCCTTCCGACATTCGACTCAAATATGGTTCAGATCGAACTATATTTACATAAAGCTGTCATATAGACCGATATGCTGGTTTAAGCCCATAACTCTGCTCATTTACTATCCTATTTCGATAAAGGTAGAAACAGTGAGTTGTTTTAAGCCTCCCGACATTGGACTCAAATATATGTTTCAGATAGGACCATATTTAGATATAGCTGTCATTTAGACCGACCTGATGATTGATTAGGCCATACAATACGCAATTATTATTCGATTTCTCTGAAATTTAAAATAGTGAGTCGATTAAAGTTGTCCAATATCAGACTTAAATATGGTTCAGATGGTCTATATTCAGATATAGCTGCCATACAGACCGATCTTGGATCTAGACTTCTTGAGCCACTAGGGGGCGTAATTCTTATCCGATTTGGATGAAATTTTGCATGAAGTATTTTATTATGACATTCAACAACTGTGCTAAATAAGGTTCAAATCGGTTCATAACCTGATATAGCTGCCATATAAACCGATCTGGGATCTTGACTTCTTGAGACTCTAGAGGTCGCAATTATTATCCAATTTGCCTGAATTGTATGACGCATCCTCTCATGACCATCAACATATGTACGTGTTTATTATGGTCTGAATTGGTCCATAGCCTGATACAACTGCCATATAAATCGATCTCTCTATTTTACTTCTTGAGCCCCCAAATGTCGCAATTCTTATTCGAATTGGCTGACATTTTACACAGGTCGCCAACATATAATTTAATTGTGGTCCATAGCGGACCATATCTTGATATCGCTCTAATAGCAGAGCAAATCATTTCTGTTATCCTTTTTTTGCCGAAGGAGAGATGCCGGGAAAAGAACTCGACAAATGCGATCCATGGTGGAGGGTTTATAAGATTCGGCCCGGCCGAACTTAGCACGCTTTTACTAGTTTTTAGATATATCTACTAAAAAGATTAATCTTTTGTTATACACAATTGAACAACGACTTGTAGTTATTAGTATTCGGTCCATATTGGAACATATTTCGTTATAGCTGCTATGGGGCATAAGGTATGAATTTTTCACCGGATTTTTACGAAAGGTGGTTTACATATATACCCGAGGTGGTGGGTATCCAAAGTTCGGCCCGGCCGAACTTATCTCCTTTTTACTTGTTCTAGATTGCCCAAAAAGTAATTGCGGATTTTTCATATGGTCGACGTTGACAAATTTTTTCACAGCTTGTGACTCTGTAATTGCATTCTTTCTTCTGTCAGTTATCAGCTGTTACTTTTAGCTTGCTTTAAAAAAAAGTGTAAAAAAGTATATTTGATTAAAGTTCATTCTAAGTTTTATTAAAAATGCATTTACTTTCTTTTAAAAAATCCGCAATTACTTTTTGGGCAACCCAATATCTAATATTGTACAACAGTGTAGGTGTGTAATGTATAATTAAGCACATCCCTATTAATAACATAAATCTTTTTATTCAAAATTCTTCTTTAACTTTTTAAAGCCTCTACTACTAACGATGTTTTCTATTCTTTAAATGATCATCAAAACAAATTTTTCATTTAATTTAAAACTGTCAGAAAAGTGTAATATACATATATTGAACCAGCTAACGCATGTTTCGTATATTTCAAAACCCTTTATATGCATTGTCTCTTACATCCGCAAAGAGTTTAGTTGTAACAGCAACTCTTGCATCATATTTCGTTGTATTTATTGATTTCATTTTTGAGAATGCCAGTCAGTTGAAAAAGTTTTAAAAATCCCTTAAGGTCTTTTCTATTTCAATGTCTGCGTAGCTATAATTGAAACTGAGCTTATATGATATTCCACCGAAGGGGAAATGACAGAAACAAAAGGGAAGTCAGAGATAACATTTATCAACGTTGAGCGATGAAAAGAAATAATCAATGTAGTGGAGACGAAATATAGTTTTTCTAGGCAATAAAGAAAAACAAGATGAAACTTTTTGCGCACACGCACATACATACATACATGTCATATCTAATATAGAGTTTGTGATAAATGAAATTTTATGCAAAATCAATTACAAAATTTAAGAGGAGGATGAGAAAAAAAAGCGCGACATTATGATATTGAGTGGGAAAAACTTCAATATTACAAAAGGTTCATAAATTCTTATTAGTGTTCACCTTCATAGGATAGTGGGGGCTTATACACGAACTGCTTATTGGCGAGACGATCTCTGTCGATCAAATTGTCCGTCTGGGTTCTTCTACGAGTAATAAAGTAGTAGTAGACTACTAATTTCTATTGGGAAAGGTAAGTTGGAATTGCATGCGGGGTAACTCGGTCCATAATTAGCGATGGCTGTCCTATGACGCAATGTTACGTTTTAACTCCGTAAGCACCTGAATGGCACCTCTCTTATACAAATAAAATAAACTTGTTCAAGCTTTTGTGATCTTCTATTATATAAAAATTAAATTATTGTCATTATTTTTGTTAGTGACCATTGTTGCTCTATAATCTCTTACGTGATTTTTGCGGGTTGTTAGGGTCAATATGTTTCAAAATGCAAATAAAACGAGTTTATTTCATTCTTTTCTCGACGTTTCGTTGGCTTTTTTCCGACCTTTTCAAGAGTTTATTTGGTGAAATCTTTTAACAAGAGACGCATTTTAAATATTTTCTTCTGTTTTGTTACTTTTATGGTTTTTACTTACAGCGGTCAAAAAAAGTATTCATCATTCAATGTTTTTTTTTTAATAAGTCTACAAAAGACAATTGGAATAAAAACATATTAAACTAATGATGCAGTAGTGCTTGTGTGATATATATGTACACAATTTCATTGTTTTTAAAGAAAAAAATAGTATTTATTGGAACAAAAAGGGCCATTTTACAGCTGAACACAAAAAATTAAACAAAAAAAGTATTCATCATTGCAAAAAAACAAAAAAATAAATAACATAATTTAAAAAAATTAATACTTTGTTATTCGACCACCGCGTCTTATAACTTCTTTTAAACGGTTTGACATCGATTGGACTAATTTAGCGGTTATATTTTGGTCTATATTAGTCCATTCCTCCATTATCACCTGTTGCATTTGACTCTTGCTCGAAAAATTGCGCGTTCTCAATTTGCGTTCGAGATGTTCCCAAAGATGTTCAATTGGGTTCAAGTCGGGACTTTGAGGAGGAGTTTTAATGACTTTGGGGCAGTTATACAGCATCCACATCTTGGTATTTAAAGCAGAATGTTTGGGGTCATTATCTTGATAATATTGAAAGTTATTACCAAGCCCAAGTTTTACAGCACTATCTTTTAAATTCCTCTTTAAAATGTCAATGTAATACTTATGATCCATTACTCCATTAATAATTTCAAGATTTCCCGCTCCTGAAGCCGCCATACACCCCCAAACCATTAAACCACCTCCACCATGTTTTACAGTAGCAACTGTTTCGTTCTTCAAGCTCTGTATTTGGTTTTCTGTACACTATGACCTTTCCATCGCACCCAAAAAGATTAAACTTGCTCTCGTCTGCAAAAATGACTGTTTTCCAAAATGATTCGGGCTGTTTTACATACATTTTTGCGAAGTTTAGCCTTTTCACTCGGTTTATTTTATTTATAAAGGGCTTCTTACGTGCAGTTCTTCCTCTGTAACTATGCCTTTTGAGTGTATTTCGAATTGTTTGTGTAGTAACTTCCTTCCCTAAATATTCCATAGTGTTTTTACGAAGAATGGTCGCATTTGTCTTCGGAGTTTTCTGAACTTGCCGCACTAGCCAACGCACATCTCCAACTGAAAGTGCTTTTGGTCGACCAGATCTTGGTTTATTGTCAACAGTTTTCGTTTCTGTCCACTTTCTGATGATGGATTGTATAGTAGATCGTGGTCTATTTAATATTTCACTGATAGTTTTTTGAGTTAAACCATTCCTGTGGTGTTTTATTATCAAAACTTTTACCTCATCAGAAACCTCGTTTTGCTTACGACCCATTTTGACAAAAACTATATTTTCAATGAAATTAAATATTTGCTGTCAAGGGCAAAGCCTCCTTTACTAAATAAAACAGAAAAGGGGGATTCCCAAATAATATTTGAATTTGACTTTGATGATAGCACATCAATGATGAATACTTTTTTTGTTCTGTTTTTGGTGTTATTATATAAAATTGCATTTTTTGCGCTAATTAAATTTATTTTTTGAATTTATTTTAAAACATATTACGAAAAATAAACTATTGCATAAAACTGCATTATTTGTTTACTTTAAATTTTCTTCAATTACCCAAAATAAGTGAATTTATTATCAATTTTGCTAGTGATGAATACTTTTTTTGACCGCTGTACATATGTTTACATTTGCATTATTCTCTTAATTTAGTAAAAAACTGGGCATCATGACACATTTGTAATAAATAAATAGAATGTAAAATATTGCAGCGAAAAATGTAAAACTAATATCACAGAACTATGATTACACTCTAAACTATTGCAACGGAATACTGTAGCTTTGTATATCTTTATCCTCTTTCGTGTTCATCGACTTCTCTATCCTCTGTTGTGTACGTAAACTTTCAAGAGTATACCTCTTATTTTCATTTCTCTCTCTGTCAAGAATTCTAACAGCTTTGAAGTCAGTCAATGTTGTGTCCCGTCTCTTTAATATGTTGTGATAAAGCTGAGCTTTCTCTGCCTTTCTTGATGTCTGCTTCGTGTTCTGCCATTCGTATTTTCAGTTTTCGTCGAGTGGTGCCCACATAACACATATTGCATTGTTCCCCTTTTTTGCCATTGCACGTCAATTCGTAAACTGCATTGTCTAGTTGGAGTTTGTCTGCTTTGGTAGTTGTTGTTGTGAACAGCTTTTGTAGTGTGTGTGGGTTGATTTGTATGCGATTATTGTTTGTTCATTTTCTCTGTTTGGTGCCCAAGGATTATTCTCTGTTAATATGGTACACTGTGAAATAAATATTTTCCGATGATTTTTCGTATTTGTATTGTTTGGGGTGAATAACATTCTGAATAAGGGTCTTTATAAGTGAAGGTGGAAAATTGTTTAATTTTAATATGGTTTCTATGGTTTTGCTATATTGCGTGTAATATTGGATTGCCCAAAAAGTAATTGCGGATTTTTTAAAAGAAAGTAAATGCAATTTTAATAAAACTTAGAATGAACTTTAATCAAATATACTTTTTTACACTTTTTTTCTAAAGCAAGCTATAAGTAACAGCTGATAACTGACAGAAGAAAGAATGCAATTACAGAGTCACAAGCTGTGAAAAAATTTGTCAACGCCGACTATATGAAAAATCCGCAATTACTTTTTGGGCAACTCAATATATTGCTCGTCACTAAGGTCTACAACTTTTTTGATAAAGTTAGTTGCCATATTTGTCTTCATCCTTTTAGGTTGTGTTGAGTTGTAGTTCATCATTCGTCCAGATGCCGTTGCCTTCGTGTACCAGTCTGTAACTATTTTGTTCTCCTGTCTTATAATCTTCATATCCAGGAGTGGTATTTCGCCATCTACTTCTCTTTCCAATGTAAATTGAATTTTCGTGTGATATGTGTTAAGTAGCCTTAGTATTTCCTGCTCGTCTTGTTTCTTGATTATTCCCAAGAGGTCTTCCACGTATTTTGTTAAAAACTCGATTTCTATATTTCGGCTTCTTACTTCCCCCAACACTTCATCCAAAAGTGTGTCTAACACAATGTGAGCTATAGTCGGTGAGAGGGGGTTGCCCATTGGCATACCATATGTTTGATGGAAAATCTTCTCCTCGTATTTAAAATAGTTTTTTTTCAGAAGACAGTTGAGACAGAATTGCAAGATTTTTAAGAACATATGTTTCGTCATCTTAGTGTGTTCCTTGAGATGTTCCCACTTACTCATGATGTTTTTTTTATAGCCAAATGTGTTGGTATATTTGTAAATAATGATACCACGTCAAATGATACAAGTATATCGTCATTTTCTAATATTACGTCCCTTATTCTTTCTTTTACCACCATCGAATTTCTGATGTTGAATAATGAATGAAATAATTGTTTAAGCTGAAAAATGAAAACACCCGTACGGTTTGGTTGTATCTTCAAATCTAATTTATTATGCCATTCAATCCTGTTTATATACTATCTTACCAACTAATTCTTAAACTACACTAAGCGAACAATCTTATCTTCCTTATTAGACGAATAACAACAGTACCTAATTACAGCGTCCCTTTTAAGTGATAAGCCGGTCATAAACTACCTAAGCGTCTTCCATATGCGCGGCAGGAAAACCCTAAACAATTATCGCTTGTAAACTCATTTACTTTATGGCTACATTAGATATGCATTAAGAAACCATAAACTGTAAAGAGATAAACAATCTCTATTGAAAGAGTAGGGATAAATGATCCTAATGACCTGAACTATTTTGATAAGAAAAGTATGCTTAAGATATTTTATTACTCCACCTTAAGATTATTCTAATGTATAGATTGTGTTCATATTTTTATGAACATTCTCCCGGCCGGCAAATAAACATTCTAGACCGTCGGCACCCCTGGGAACTGAATTGCAGCTATGCGCCTCTTCCTTATCTTTCCTCTTATGCATAGAATTATTAGAATTATTGATATTATTATAACTAAAATAAATGCCAAATGACCGGACCAATGATGGAACTCTAAGCCTCTTAATTTTATTCCTTCCTTCTTTAAATTGTCCACGACCTTCTTCAGTTGGTTGATCTCTTCGTGATGATTGACCAGTACATTTCCAAGGGGTTTTATGATTTCTCTTTCAGCCGGACTCACATCCTTCAAAAGAACTGAGGGAAATTTGGAAGATATCTCATCCTTTTGCTGATGGACCGCCACCAATGTGATTTGGTCTATCCTTGCCGCACAGTCTGGCTCTAGGACTAAAATACCTTGCTGTGGAAGCTCCATTAGGGTTTGCTGTTTGTCCGAACATTTCACGTGAGCTGTTGTGTTAGCAAATATCTTGAATAACCAGTTTGCCTTGCGTTTGAGCTGTATAAAATATGGACTGTTTTCTACTTCATCGTAAGTGCACTTCAAGTTTATGTGTGGCCTCAGAGGAGCTAACTCGCAATCATTTGTAGACGCATCTCTCCACGGAAAATTTTCTTCGCAAACAATTTCATCATCCAAGGTGCCTTTACACTCGTTCAACATGGCTTGCGTTAGATAGTGAAATGAATCCAATTCGAAATTGTACACTATATACGGTGCCTTTGTCCTCGCTATCATGACGACATTATTTCGTTCAAACGGTATCGGAATAACTCTGTATAGCTGCGATGACTGCCTATTGAAAAGAGGTATTTTCAAGTCGATTACCAACTGAGTGCCTACAAACATCCCATGACCTCTCATTAAATGCAACACCTCCTTCAGTTCTGCACCAGTGCTTTTACCGGGTAAAACATACTTCTCTGGTAGAGCATTACGTATTCTTATTATCTCAGACTGCAGTTGACTGGGACTCATGAGCACGGGGTGAAAGTGACCATTGTTCACTTCCAACAATACGTCGATGACCTCTTTCTGCGCCTCGTCACATTCTGTGATACTCTCGTGTATTTCTTTGGTGATTATAAAGAACCGAATTGATTCTCTATAAACGTAATAATTCTCGTTCATTGTGGCGCTTATGTTCTCAATTTTGCACTTCATTTCCGTAAAGTGCGAATTGACTTCATCTGTCGTTCTCTTTAGCAGATTGACCGTAGCATCAACTACAGATGTCTGCTTCCTTTCTAGTTCTTTAAGATCATGCTGGTTCGCTAATAGGTTTCTCACGTTGTTTTCCATTGCCACGCGATCTTCGTCGTCCATCACTCCGAAAACCCAATGTTGAAAAGAGCCTACGAACTTCAATGGAGCTCCTCTTTTCTGGCGTCTATCTTCTTTCATGAATAAACGATTATTCGCCTTTATTTTACTTATTTTGTATTCCATGTTCCTTATAACTGACCAGCACTGATCTTGAAATGTTTGGAGTCTCGGACATATTTCTTTTGATTTGTCCAGTAATCTTGCTGCAAGCTCCAAAGCATCCAAATAACTTCGCATTTCGAAATATATGACCATATTCCATGAAGATGATGACATATGGGTCTGTGATATCGGATCCAAGTACATTGCCGTGGAACTGTTCAGCTCGTGCACAAACGTAGCTTTAGTCGGCATCAACATACAAATGTTTACCAACATAATCATCATCATTGTGGGATTTCCCAGTATACTTGGTAATCGCCTAGTCGTGCTTAACTGCGCATTTTTCCGCTGCAAGTTTTCCATATTCTTCTCCTCCAATCTTTCATCTTCGTGCTCTAGCGGGCATAACTTATGGACCGGTCTCTTCAATTCCCCACTTTGTGTCTTAACCGTCACCACTCTTACCACTCCATCTTTGCCCGTATGTACTTCTGTGACTTTTGCTAGTGGCCACCGAGCTGGGTGAGTATCCTCATTTCGTAGTATCACCATTTGTCCAACCTCTAAATTCCGCTCTTTCTTTCTCCATTTTGTTCGATTTTGCAAGGATGTTAAATATTCTACCTTCCACTTTCTCCAAAAATGATTTTTTATTCGTTGTATTAATTTCCACCGGTTAACGCATCCCAAGTCTCCTTCATCGCTTTTCGCCGGAGCTTCTAACAATGGTCGCCCAATTAAGAAGTGGCCTGGTGTTATTGTGTCGACATCTTCCGTGCTGCTACTGAGTTCGTGTAAAGGCCTTGAATTTAGAACCGCTTCAATCTGAGACAGCACTGTGCTCACTTCTTCATATGTTAACTTCGTGTCTCCAATAATTCTTTTCAGGTGATGCTTCATTGACTTAACAGCTGCTTCCCATATTCCTCCGAAGTGAGGAGCTGCCGGGGGAATAAAATGCCATTTTACTTGTTCATTTTCCAAGATCGGCGCTACTTTAAAGTTATTTTTAATGGCTTCTACATAATCTTTTTCAAGCTGTTTTGACGCCCCAACGAAATTCGTTCCGTTATCCGAATAGATGTCGCTTGATTTGCCTCTCCTAGCAAAGAATCGTCTAAGAGCTGCTAGAAATGCATCCGTAGTAAGCTCGCTCACTGCTTCCAAATGAATAGCTTTAGTCACCATACAAACAAAAACAGCAACATAGCCTTTCATGGCTTTCGTTCCCCTAGTTTTGGAGCATCTTAGTTGAATCGGACCCGCATAATCAATTCCACAATGTTGAAATGGCTGGCTTATATTGACTCTGCATGCTGGAAGGTCCCCCATCAGTTGATTTCTTACTTCACCTCGATAGCGTATACATGTTGGGCAGCATCTTATACATAACTTTATTCTGCTCTTTGCACCGATAATCCAGTACTTCCTTCGTATCATGTTTTCCATCACCCTATTTCCTCCATGCAGTGTTTCGAAATGGGTATGTCGGATGATGTTTCCAGCTAACCTTGACTTCTGGATAATAATCGGATGTTTTTGATTATACGGTAATGTTGAATAATGAAGTCTTCCTCCGACTCTCATCACTCCAAGACTGTCTAACTGCGGGTGTAATAAAGCTAATTTGCTTCGGTGATCCACGGCTCCTGATACTTTTAATTGTTTTATTTCCGCTGGCCATTCTAATTCCTGGTGCAGTTTAATTATTCTCATTTCAGCCTCTTCTAGCTCGATCGCAGTTAAATGCTCTATTTCTGCTTTCGTTCCTCTCAATCCTTTAATAAACCGTAGTATGTATGCCATGACCCTTTGTTGTTTCTTGAATGACGAAAATTGCATAATTTTCTCATACACGCCATTCTCTTCCGCTGAAATTCTTGTCGCTGCTGACACTGCTAACTTCTCGTTTATTTTGGGCCATTCTTGCTCACCTTTCACTAGCCATTCAGGCCCATCCCACCATATCCTGGTGGTTATTAATGTCTCGGGGGGAACGCCTCTTGATCCCAAATCTGCTGGGTTCTCTTTTGATTTAACATATCCCCATTTCGCTTCAGGGATTCGTTCCAAAATATCAACGACTCTATTTCTTATAAATTTGTCTTTATTTTTTGAGTTGTTTATCCATGCTAACGTGATCATGGAATCACTCCATGCATACATTTTTGCGGTTGATGTCAAGACCCTTTTGATCTTCTGAAGTAGCTTCGCCAGGAGGTGTGCCGCACATAATTCCAATTTTGGGAGAGTCTTTGCATTTTTAATGGGATTTACCTTGCTTTTTGCGGCCACTATTATTATCTTAGACTCAACCTTCAGATACACTACTGCTGCGTATGCCTTTTCGGACGCGTCAGCAAATCCATGCAGCTCTGCTCCACTAGATGGTGTTATTTGAAACCATCTTGGTATCTGCAAACTTTTCAGCGAGTGAAGACTTTGCGCAAATCTCTTCCAATCAGCGCTCAATTTTTCCTCCAATGGTACGTCCCATTCTATTTGTTGCCTCCATAAATATTGAATGAATAGCTTGGCAGTTACCGTTACTGGGGTCAGCCAACCCAATGGATCAAAAATCTTTGCCAGACTCGACAACGCCAATCTCTTAGTTACTCTATCTTCACCGCCTATTTGCATGTTGAATGTGAAGCAATCCATGGTTGGGTTCCACTGTAACCCTAATGTTTTCAGACACTCATCTTCTCGTATCTGTAGTACTTCATTTTCTTCTCTTCTGCTTACGGCACACAAAACTTCAGGGGCATTTGCGATCCATTTTCTTAAATGTAAACCGTAAGTTTCTAGCTCTTTCGATATTAGTTTTTGAACATCCCGGCACTCTTCCTTTGAATTTGCTCCTGTTAGCAAATCGTCCATATAGAAATCGTCCTTTATTCTATTGCCAATGCCCTGATTTGTACATCTCTTACCAATTTCTATAAGCGTCCTTATGGCCAGAAACGGTGCTGACGCCGTGCCATATGTGACCGTAGTGAGCTTATATTGTTGCACCGGCTCGGACCTACTATTTCTCCAGAGTACATACTGATATTCCTGGTCTTCCTCTTCTACTTTAATTTGTCGGAACATTTTTTCCACATCGGCTGATATGACGAATCTCCACGATCTCCACTTAGTAATGATGTCGAATATGTCCTTTTGTAGTTTGGGACCTGTATGAAGGATATCGTTCAGCGACTTTCCATTCGATGTTTTTGATGACGCATCGAACACAACCCTTACTTTAGTGGTAAGACTGGTTTCTCGGACAACCGCTTGATGGGGCATATAATACTTCGCTAGTTTTTTCGTCTCTACCTTCACCATGTGCCCCATTGATATTAGCTCATCTATCGTCCTTACATATTCTTCTCTCAACTCCGTACATTCTTCCAGTCTTTTCTCCATATTTAAAAATCTTGCCATTGCTCTTTTATGTGATTCTCCCAATACCTTGTCTTCAGCAAACGGTAACCTGACGACGAATCTTCCTGATTGGTCTACTCGTGTTGTTTCTTCATAGAGTTTTAAGCAATAATCATCTTCCATGATCGTTTCTTCGTCTTCTATCTCCTCAATTTCCCAAAATCGCTCAATAGTTGTGGTAGCAACATACCTTCCGCTACCTTTTCCAGGCCTCATTAGTATTTTTCCAGACAGGATCCAGCCAAACTTCGTGTTTTGTGCCACAATCGCTTCATCATGACGAACTCCTCCCTCCAATATTTGTGGGAAAAGGTCGGCCCCAATTACCATATCGATTCTTTCAGATTTGTTGAAGTTTGGATCGGCCAGATTAATGTTCTTTCATCTTCCAATATTGTATTGGAAGCTATTATCTGGATGAGCTGATGCTAGTTTCGGCAGGACTAGTGCTTCCACTTTGATTTTAGTGTTGCTGACAAATCTAGGTCTTATTTCCATTAGTACTTTAGATTTTGCCATTCCCACCATGGTTTCTCCGAGACCTCTTAGTTTCACCTCCGTCTTCGTCTTTGGTAGTTGTAGTAGCTGCGCTGCGTCTTCCGATACCGATGTTATTTGGGATCCTTGGTCAATTAAAGCCCTTAATGTTACGTATTCTCCATGTAAAGACTTTACACGAACTTGGGCGGTAGCCAGAAGAACATTTGTTGCTGAGTTTGTTGTCATTGCCTTCGTGTTGCTGATTCTCTCCAAATGGATTAGTGTGTTATGACTCAATCCGCACTTCTGACATTTGCTATCACTCAAACACCGCTTATCTTTCCCGTGTTTGAGACATTTGAGGCATAACTGCGCTGTCTTTACCCAACTATATCTCTCGTTCGATGACTGTGCCGCAAATTTCCTACAAGCAACAATATCATGCCCATTAAACTTGCAGAATCGGCATTGCTTCTTTTCCGCCATTCCAGATCTATCCTGCGGCTTAAATAGTCCTGGTACGAATTGTTTTCTGCTTGTTGAAGCCTCCAGTGCTTGATACTGCTGTTCCAGAAAGTCCAACACATCTGCCAGTCTTTGAATCTCTTTCGATTTTTTTACATTTTGCTCATACTGAATAAGCCCCTCCTTATCGAGTTTACGTATGATAATTCGGGCTAAAATTGGATCCGCATGGTCTAAAGGAATATCCATTGCTTTTAAAGCATGAATACTCTCATTCACGCTGTCTAGCAATTTTCTTAGACCCACCGCCACTTGGCTGTTTATACTTGGGTGATCCAGAATCTTGTCCACTAGTTTCGTGAACAAAATTCTTTTATTATTATATCTCTTCTCCAGCAATTCCCATGCTGCTTTATAATTTGCGTCTGTGACTCGCAGATGCTGAATTAAACGGAAGGCATCTCCTCTTAAATTCGTTTTTAGGTAGTACAGTTTTTGAACTTCGGATAATTGAGAGTTTCCATCTACCATTTTCTTAAACAGGTCATGAAAGGAATTCCAATCCTCCACATTTCCATTGAAGCATGGAATCTCTATCCTTTTTAATTCCACAGTCTGTGATTCTTCTTTCAAGCCACTCATCTTTACAATTATATTTTGTATTTTTGTGTTCATTTTTTCTTCTATGTCTTCCAGTTCTTCATCCACTTCTTCCATTCCATGTTCTGTGGTTAATTCCAAATGAAGCCGCTTGATGTCGTCGAATTGTTTTTCCCACATAGACTTCATATTTTCTAGAGCATATATGGAGACCCCAGAAATATCTGCTTCCATGGCATCGGAAAACTTCATGATCCTTCTGCGGAATTGAGACAGCACTGCATTTTTTCTCTCACTATTGGTATGTGGGGTGGCTATGGTCAATTCCTTCAACGCTGCTCGCTCTTCTACTTGCTGGGTGACTTCTCTCTTCTTCTCATATAATTGCTCTTGTAGCATCTGCTCCATTTTCTTTTGAAATATCTCCTGCTGTCTCTTCAGTTGCTCCTGCTGTGTTTGAAATTGAAGTAGCATGTTTTCCTGTAATGCCCGAAATTGTTCCATTACTGCTCCTTGGTTCTCTTTTTTCCTTGCACCCTTTTCGTGCTCAGTTGTCGTTGTAGGATTTGTCAGTAGCGCAAGCTCCACTTTTTCGCTTCCGGTTTCCTCATTTTCGGGCTCCTCTCTAATTTGTTGCATGTGTTCCTTGCATTTTTCATAGGAACTCTCAATTCTCTCCCAGATGTTGTCCTTGAAGTAGACATCGCTATTCGGCCCAAGTTGCTCTAATTTATAATTATTTAGCTTTGCTTCTTCCATTTTATTCTCTAGCGACTTGGACGTACTTTCCAATGTAGCCTTTCTGAACTTCTCCGTCTTTAGTTTTCCAGAAATCTCAATGATTTCCTTAAGGATTTTATTTTGAATTTTGTAAAGAATATGTCTATCTGCCGACATTTTTATTATTTGTTTTTTTTTTTTTTTTAGTATTTGCCTTTTAGCTGTTATTAATTGGTTTTGTTTTTTTTTTTTTGATATATTTTTTTTTTTTTAATTTTTGTTTTTGCCTTCTTTTTTTTTGGCTATTTGTATTTTTTTTACATATATATTTTCTTAGCGCTGTTTTTTTTTTTTTTTTTATTTTTTTTTTTTTTTTTGTTTTGTAGTTGCCTTTATTCTTGGCTCTTATGATTCTTGGTTCAGCCCTTTTGGCTTTTTCTTTTCCTGTTTTATTTATAATATATTGTTTCTATATTTTTTACGGCCGCTGATCTCTTTCTCTCGAAGGACCAATGTTTAAGCTGAAAAATGAAAACACCCGTACGGTTTGGTTGTATCTTCAAATCTAATTTATTATGCCATTCAATCCTGTTTATATACTATCTTACCAACTAATTCTTAAACTACACTAAGCGAACAATCTTATCTTCCTTATTAGACGAATAACAACAGTACCTAATTACAGCGTCCCTTTTAAGTGATAAGCCGGTCATAAACTACCTAAGCGTCTTCCATATGCGCGGCAGGAAAACCCTAAACAATTATCGCTTGTAAACTCATTTACTTTATGGCTACATTAGATATGCATTAAGAAACCATAAACTGTAAAGAGATAAACAATCTCTATTGAAAGAGTAGGGATAAATGATCCTAATGACCTGAACTATTTTGATAAGAAAAGTATGCTTAAGATATTTTATTACTCCACCTTAAGATTATTCTAATGTATAGATTGTGTTCATATTTTTATGAACAATAATGAATTTCGATAAATTGTAGCACGGCACTTTCGTTGATGAAGAAATAGGTCTAAGCAGTATTTTGTCCTTATGTATTTTCGGCAAACCGTAAAGTTGTGGAGCCAAGGCTTAATTGCAAACTAACTTCGATCTTTGGCATTTTGTTACGTTATTATTCTTATACAGTTCTTGTACGATGTTATTCTTCGTGCTTTCTAATTTCATTGTGGGTTCCTCCATTACAGTCTTCTGCGTGTTCTTGTCCTCTAACGGTTTTTCCATTTTGCTGTTGTTATCTTCTTTGTCCAATACCACTGTTTTATTACCTTTATCGGCCGTCGTTATCCGGATAATATCCTTGTGCTTTTTTATAAATTTTCTGGTATTTTCGTAAATTCCAAGTATGAACTTTTCTTTTTCTGTGTTTCTTGAATTATTTCTGAAGTCCGAAATTCTATTTGCCTATTTTGCTCTAGTTATGTGCTTTTCGGTGTCCTCTTTTATCGTCTGTATCCATTGTTTAATGTTTGCAATCCTTGCCCTTTGTTTGTTTGTTAGTTTGTCCTTTGTTTGTCTGTTCCGTATAGACTCAAAAACGGATTAACCGATTTTTATGAAATTTTCACAGATGGTAGTGTTTGAGCCCTCGGAGATATCCGAAGGGGGGGGGGGGGGGTGTGGGCGGACCCTCCCCCACACCCCAATTTTCAAAAACTCCAGATCTCGGAGATGCTTGCACTGATTTAACCGAAAATTTGTATGCCACCTTCTGGTACCCCAAAAACATGAAATTAGTAAACAGTTTTGGGGTCAAAGAACCTGGGGGGACGCTCCATCCCAAAACCAACACGAGCGGACATGTGTACCGATTTTAACAATATGGGTATCAAATGAAAGGTATATAAGAGAAGAATACGAATTTGGTATACAAATTTCAGTCTTAGTTATCGGGTTGGTCCCCCAACCCAAAAAAGCCCCAAGAGGACACTTTCACCGCTTTGGGCAATATGGGTATCCAATGAAAGGTATTTAAGAGTAGAATACCAACTTGGCATTAAAATGTTACCCTAAGTGTCGGAGGGCCCCCACTCCCAAAAACACCACCCTACAGAACACTTTAATTGCTTTGAGCAATACGAGTATCAAATGAAAGGTATTCAAAAGTAGAATACAAATCTGATAGAACAATTTTTTTTTGGTGTCTGAAGCGCCTCCTCACACCCCAAAACACCCCAGCAGGACAAATTTACCGATTGGGACAATATGGATATCAAATGAAAGCTATTTAAGGAGTTCAATACTGACATAAATATTTATTCCTTGCTGAGGCGCCTCCCCACCCCCCAAAACCGCTCAACAGGACATATTTACCCATTGGGACAATATGGGTATGAAACGAAAGACAATTGGAAGTTGAGTACATAACTGTTATAAGAATTTGGTCCAAGGTGTCTACGGGGCTTCCCCAACTCCGAAAACCCCACAAACGGTCATAAATGTCCAACGTCACAAAATGGGTATCAAATTGTGCATACCACTACGAATGTGGTATGAACAATTAGGACCCTTCAAGAGGACTTGTAGTTCGATCGGGATAAAATGTCAATTAAAATAAAGGTCTATCCTAGTATATTTCGAATCTAATGTTGGTATAAGGATTTAAGTATCTGGGACATGTACCACCGTTCCGCAGGACAGTAGACAATAGAAGACTCAAATAAATTGTTGTTTGGTTCTTAGCGTCCCAATAAATATAGCGCCAAACTGTCATGTAGGACGTCCGACAATATATTTTATTCAAATGAAAGGACGTGTCAGAGGGCAATCCCCTTCCCCATATCCTACCCATATATAAAAAGGAATTAAAAATAATGTATGAATAATATGAAATAATATATGAAGGCCAAAGGACAGAAATTAAAGGTATTTGGTAATAGAGTACACTTTTTTACCCTCAAATTGGGATGAACATAGGAGGACCTGCGGATATTTAAGAATGTGATATCCCAAGTGGTCGCTTTGAAATATGATTTTCAATGTAGATAATCAATACAAAAAAATTAATTAGTGTGAATCTGAACGAGACCCGTAGCCCTGACTATCTTGGTAGCCTCCTTCAAAATGCTTGACACTATGGGACTCAAACAAAATCGTGCTCTACCATGATGCTGATATTACTTCAGGGCCCGCATCTAAACTCCCTTCAAACCTCCCTTGCCTTCTATGGCGATAAATAATAGATATTTAATAGTAGAAAACGAATTTGATATCCAATTTTGAGGCCAAATGTTTGGTGGTCGTGTCACCCCATAAAGAAATTTGAGAGTAGAGCACGATGCCGATATTTTTTCAGGGCAAAGTACGTGGGTTGCCACCCCACCCTGTATACGTCTTAAACTGGACCTATTTGTGGATTAAGGCAAAAGGGGCTCAAATCTGTATCTGTTTCATGACCAAGTGTTTCAGGGACGCCTCACCCCCATACTGGACATATTTACCGACCATAGCAATATAAGGCTCCAATGAAAGGCATTTGGGAGAAGAGCACCAATATAAAACCCACATTGGCGCGAAATATCTGAAAGGCCGTACCAGCACCTCCGAACAGGACTTATTCCCTGACGTGACCGTATTGGGCTAAGAGAGTGAAAGATGGCGCAGCCAAGCAAATAAGATCTGAATTGATCCATAATGTTATGAAGCTACCATTATAAGCAGCTTCCGATATGACTTCTCGAGCATGTAAATGGAGCAACTCTCATCCAAATTGAATAGCATTTTGCTTACGAACTGAAACCATCCAAAGAACATATAAACTTCATCCCTGGAGAAAGATATGTATATTAAAGTCATTTGGGCAATAACGTATTTGTTTTGTACTTTACATGTTAATCTGTTTAATCACCACTATCACTACATCCTTCAAGTCATTAAAGTAAAGTGTCCCTGAATTTTGTTAATTAACTTTATTTATGTTATCACTCCATTTAGGCTTTCATTAATTAATTTGTTGGGAAAAAGCGAACTTCTCCCATTTGGAATCACAATGTACAACATAAATTTTGTACGCAACTTTTCCATTATTATGTTCGATGTTCATGAATTACTGTTCCAACCACATTATGGGTATCACAATAATACTTTTGGACTAATTAAGAAAGGTCATAAAATATTTTGTAGAGAAGTGCATATACTCAATTAAAGCCCTTAGCAAATAAATTAAATAAGGGATAATTAAAGTTGTCGCAAAGGGAATACCCGTTAATTGGTTGACATGTTTTATGCATATGGTGTCATGAAGAAAGTGAAGGACGACGAAGACATACGAAATAACACAAATGTGAACTTTATTGGTTTAATCAGATTAAAAGTTCAGTTTAAGCTCTTTCTGGTATTGTATCCATAGCCCCCATTTCGAGATGTCTTTCTTCATTTGCTCTTTCCATAGGGCTTTTGGTCGTTCCGAGTACCACCGTGATAGCCTTCAAAAAAATTCTTCGCTTTATCATAAAGGGTGATTTTTTTGAGGTTAGGATTTTCATGCATTAGTATTTGACAGATCACGTGGGATTTCAGACATGGTGTCAAAGAGAAAGATGCTCAGTATGCTTTGACATTTCATCATGAATAGACTTACTAACGAGCAACGCTTGCAAATCATTGAATTTTATTACCAAAATCAGTGTTCGGTTCGAAATGTGTTCATTCACCGTAACGTTGCGTCCAACAGCATCTTTGAAAAAATACGGTCCAATGATTCCACCAGCGTACAAACCACACCAAACAGTGCATTTTTCGGGATGCATGGGCAGTTCTTGAACGGCTTCTGGTTGCTCTTCACTCCAAATGCGGCAATTTTGCTTATTTACGTAGCCATTCAACCAGAAATGAGCCTCATCGCTGAACAAAATATGTCAAAATTTGAACACATTTCGAACCGAACACTGATTTTGGTAATAAAATTCAATGATTTGCAAGCGTTGCTCGTTAGTAAGTCTATTCATGATGAAATGTCAAAGCATACTGAGCATCTTTCTCTTTGACACCATGTCTGAAATCCCACGTGATCTGTCAAATACTAATGCATGAAAATCCTAACCTCAAAAAAACCACCCTTTATATCTGACAATATGACCTAACCAACGCAATCATTATATTTGAATATGTTTAACTATGCTTACGTCACACAGTGGGCCAAAACGGCAAAAAAATTGTAAATAAGCCCACAAATCTAGTTTGCAACGCGTCGAAATATTGATCTAGGACCCCATAAAGTTAAGGGTAATTTTTAGCTATTATCTTTTTGGCAACTCTGGTTTAAACAGCTCACGCAGGTTTCGTGTTTTGTTTCATTGTCAAACATCTTTAGTTTAGTCTATAATTTAACAAAGAATCGTCTTACAAACGAACAACGCTTGTAAATTAATGATTTTTTATCAGAATGCGTGCTCTGTTAAGAATGTTCATCGCGCGCATCTTCCATTGAGCGACGAAGGTGATTTTTGGCTCAAAGGGTACGTAAATAAGCAGAATTGTCGAGTTAGGAGTGAAGATCAACCAGAAGCATTGCAAGAGCTACCAATGCATTCAGAAAAAGTCACAGTTTGGTGCGGTTTATGGGCTGGTGGTATCATTGGATCGTACTTCTTCAAAGATGATGCGAATCGTAACGTAACAGTGAATGGTGAGCGCTACCGTGAGATGTTATCCAATTTTCTTTTGTCCAAAATGCAATAACTTGCATGATATGTGGTTTCAACAAGACGGTGCCACATGCCACACAACACGCGTAACAATTGACTTATTGAGAGGAGAGTTCGGCGAACATTTTATTTCAAACTCGTACCGGTCAATTGACCGCATACATTGTGCGATTTAACGCTTTTAAACTATTTTTCATAGGTCTATGTTAAAGCTCATATCTAGTGGGTTGCCCAAAAAGTAATTGCGGATTTTTTAAAAGAAAGTAAATGCATTTTTAATGAAACTTAGAATGAACTTTAATCAAATATACTTTTTTTACACTTTTTTTCTAAAGCAAGCTAAAAGAAACAGCTGATAACTGACAGAAGAAAGAATGCAATTACAGAGTCACAAGCTGTGAAAAAATTTGTCAACGCCGACTATATGAAAAATCCGCAATTACGTTTTGGGCAACCCAATATACAGACAAGCCCGCTTCAATTGACGCATTGGAAGGCAACATTGAAGCATTTATTCGTGAGATACCGGCCAAGCAGCTATTTAGAGAGCATTGGTTTCAAAACTTCAGAACAGAAAGTAAAAGCTTTTGATAGTTCGTGATAAGGGTTACCCTTTACCCTCAAAATATTTTTTTCGAACTCGTGGAGTGAAAAGGGTTCTTGAGAATCAAGACGTAAATAAATCCCCGAGCCCGGATGGCATATCAACACTTGTCTTACTTAGGTGTTCTTCGATGCTCACTCGTCCATTACGCAATCTTTTCGACCTTGCCTGCCGTGCGGGAGTCTTCCCGGCGCGTTGGAAGGTTGCGAACGTTCAGCCAATACCCGAGAAGTGTGAGGCAAACAACCCGGCGAATTATCGGCCAATTGCCATATGCTCCGCTCTCTCCAAGGTCATGGAGAGCATGGTAATCACCATCTTGTGAGGTATTTAGAGTCTAATGGCCTTGTTAGCGACCAACAGTATGGGCTCCGCAGAAATCGCTCTACGGGCGACCTCATGGCACTTCTATCGGAACGTTGAAGTCGCTCAATCCACCAGTTTGTTGAGAGTAAGGTTGTGGCTCTGGATATCTCCAAGGCATTTGATAGGGTCTGACACGGTGCACTACTATCAAAGCTTGTCGCATTTGGTGTCGGTAATGGCTTCGTTCGATTTATTACGAGTTTCCCCAGAGATCGCACTATTCGAGTCGTTATAGATGGGTTCTCATCCAATGAGCATAAAATGGCAGCAGGTGTATCCCAGGGCTCTGTTATTTCTTCTTCCCTTTTTATACCCTCCACCATAAGATGGGGGGTATACTAATTTCGTCATTCTGTTTGTAACTACTCGAAATATTCGTCTGAGACCCCATAAAGTATATATATTCTTGATCGTCGTGAAATTTTATGTCGATCTAGCCATGTCCGTCCGTCTGTCCGTCCGTCCGTCCGTCCGTCCGTCTGTCTGTCGAAAGCACGCTAACTTCCGAAGGAGTAAAGCTAGCCGCTTGAAATTTTGCACAAATACTTCTTATTAGTGTAGGTCGGTTGGTATTGTAAATGGGCCATATCGGTCCATGTTTTGATATAGCTGCCATATAAACCGATCTTGGGTCTTGACTTCTTGAGCCTCTAGAGTGCGCAATTCTTATCCGATTGGAATGAAATTTTGCACGACGTGTTTTGTTACGATATACAACAACTGTGCCAAGTATGGTTCAAATCGGTCCATAACCTGATACAGCTGCCATATAAACCGATCTTGGGTCTTGACTTCTTGAGCCCCTAGAGGGCGCAATTCTTATCCAATTTGAATGAATTTTGGCACGTAGTATTTTGTTATGATATCCAACAACTGTGCCAAATATAGTTCAAATCGGTTCATAACCTGATATAGCTGCCATATAAATCGATCTTGGGTCTTGACTTCTTGAGCCTCTAGAGGACGCAATTATTATCCGATTTGCCTGAAATTTTGTAGGACGTGTTTTGTTACGATATCCAACAACTGTGCCAAGTATGGTTCAAATCGGTTTATAACCTGATATAGCTGCCATATAAACCGATCTTGGGTCTTGACTTCTTGACCCTTTAGAGTGCGCAATTCTTATCCGATTGGAATGGAATTTTGCACGACGTGTTTTGTTACGATATACAACAACTGTGCCAAGTATGGTTCAAATCGGTCCATAACCTGATATAGCTGTCATATAAACCGATCTTGGGTCTTGACTTCTTGAGCCTCTAGAGGGCGCAATTATTATCCGATTTGCCTGAAATTTTGTACGACGGATTTTCTCATGACCATTAACATACGTGTTTATTATGGTCTGAATCGGTTTATAGCCTGATATAGCTCCCATATAAATCAATCTCTCTATTTAACTTCTTGAGTCCACAAAGGGCGCAATTCTTATTCGAATTGGCTGACATTTTACACAGGTCTCCAACATATAATTTAATTGTGGTCCAAACCGGACCATATCTTGATATCGCTCTAATAGCAGGGTAAATATTTTCTTATATCCTTTTTTTGCCTAAGAAGAGATGCCGGGAAAAGAACTCGACATATGCGATCCATGGTGGAGGGTATATAAGATTCGGCCCGGCCGAACTTAGCACGCTTTTACTTGTTCTTATTTTCATCAACGATGAAAATTGGGTCAAGCATCGAATTCGATCTACTCATTTGCGGATAATAGTAATCTCTGTCATTCGTACTCATTCGACCATAGGAGGCTTCGAGAAATCCTGCCAGGATTTGCTGGCCATTTCTGAGTGGGGTCGAATGAATCGAGTATATTTTAATGCACGGAAGACTCAGTGCTACTTGTTTTCACAAAAACGATTCTCTGACCCATTACGATCATCTTTGTCTATCAACGGTATAAATGTTGAGCAATCTGCAGCTCTTGTTGTTCTGGGCATGAAAATACAAAGTGATCTCCGTTGGGCTAAACATGTATTTGAAGTGTCGAAAGAAGCATTCAAGTGTTTAGGCTTTCTTAAACGGTGTAAGAACTAATTCACTCCGTCTGATCTTCTTAAAATCCACACCACTTTCATAAGGCCGAAAATTGAGTTCAACTCACAAGTATGGGCTGAAGTTTCAAAATCATCCCTGGAGCTACGGGACCGTGTATAGAGATGATCGATGGCGTTGATTGGGGACAGTGGGGTATCCAACTCTATTGCCTCCCTTCATCATCGTCTCAATGTGGGTTGTTTGGCGCTATTCTATCGGTACTTTCATGGTGTGTGTTCTTCTGATATTCGTCTTTTTATTCCTGATGTAAGCATGTATGTCAGGGATACTAGACATTCCAGGAACTCACACCCGTTTGTAATTGATTGGCCAGCAGACTGCACAATGCATTATAGAGAGAATTGTTATTTCGCCCGAACCGTTCGTATGTGGAAATCGACTTCCGGCAAATGTTTTTCCCCAACCACTTTGACAAAGATGTAAGAAAAATGCCAAAGATGTAAGAAAAATGGTATTAAGCACTACACCCTTTTTCGCCCCCTCCAATTCCCAATTTCCTGTTGCCAACGCAATGCACTGCATTCATAGGGGACATTCCCTGCGTGTTTGCTGATAGAAAAAAATGTTTCATCCAATATCGACAAAATTTGGAATCGTAAGTTGTTTTGAAAATCACTAACAATATGGTCTAGTTCAGAAAAAATGTGGATGCAGCCGTCATGTAAGGCCAAATATTAAGCAACGAAATATGGAACAGTTTCACATTCTCGCTCCATTTACTCTAGGTTGGACTTTATTTAATTGTAGCTCTATTTAGACCAATGTACCGAAAAATTTTCCCAGTGAGCACCTAAGACCATTTTTTCATCTGATTTCAATGAAATTTGGATAAAACATTTATCCAAGATGAACTTACAGACTTTTTTCATGCCGATTTAAGGATGTTTAACACTATTCAAAGCCAAAAATTTCCTCTACTGATATGTGAATCAAATCACCAATACCTGTTATTGATCCCGAAGAGTGAGTCAGTCAATGGAATTGCTTTATAAAATTGTACACATCGAATATAATTGAATTGCAACGATAAAAATTTCCATATCTCCAAAATGCCTAGAGAAGTCAGGGGGGCCTGCAGTGGTCACACCAGATCCTCATATAACGTCAATATTGACCACAATCAAAAATGGAATTTATCACATTAATGTCTGGCCAATCAATGCGACTGCTGAAGAGCGGGAGTGCTGAAGAGTTGACTATGACGTTATTGCTCATGTTTATTTAGTATGGATTGCCGGTATGGAAATTTCTGTGATTGCACATTGAGGGGGGCTGGTTATGTGTGAATGAGTATGGAGGCTATTTAAGGCTTTATTGATAATAAATATGCCGTCATAGAACTATTTTATTAGGCGTGATTGGAATATCAATAATCAAAAAGGTAATGCTATGTATATGTGATATGGCGGTGTAGCACTTTTGATGTTTCGCCGCCTTCTCCAACGCTACGGTGAATGAACGAATGGTTATAGGAAATACTAAATGCTCGTTAAATGACATGTTGCAATGGCATGTAAACAAAGTTATAACTTACATATCTGATTTACATAGACAGCATGTTCCAACGATTAGTACGCTGGCAAAATAGACATACATGGACTTTAATTATAATGTGTTTTGTGATGTGAAGATAAATGAGAAAATCAATAGCATGTTTCGAAAAAAAAAACACCAACAAGTAAAAGCGGCCTAAGTTCGGCCGGGCCGAATCTTATATACCCTCCACCATGGATCGCATTTGTCGAGTCCTTTTTCCGGTATCTCTTCTTAGGCAAAAAAGGATATAAGAAAAAAGTTGCTCTGCTATTAAAACGATATCAAGATATGGTCCGGTTCGGACCACAATTAAATTTTATGTTGGAGACCTGTGTAAAATTTCAGCCAATTCGTATAAGAATTGCGCCCATTGGGGCTCACGAAGTTAAATAGAGAGAACGATTTATATGGGATCTGTATCGGGCTATAGACCGATTCAGACCATAATAAACACGTTTGTTGATGGTCATGAGAGGATCCGTCGTAAAAAATTTCAGGCATATCGGATAATAATTGCGACCTCTAGAGGTCAAGAAGTCAAGATCCCAGATCGGTTTATATGGCAGCTATATCAGGTTATGAACCGATTTGAACCTTATTTGACACAGTGGTTGAAAGTAAAAATAAAATACGTCGTGCGAAATTCCATTCCAATCAGATAAGAATTGCGCCCTCTAGAGGTTCAAGAAGTCAAGACCCAAGATCGGTCTATATGGCAGCTATATCAGGTTATGAACCGATTTGAACCATACTTAGCACAGTTGTTGGACATAATAACAAAACACGTCGTGCAAAATTTCATTCCAATCGGATAAGAATTGCGCACTCTAGAGGCTCAAGAAGTCAAGACCCAAGATCGGTTTATATGGCAGCTATATCAGGTTATGGTCCGATTTGAACCATACTTGGCACAGTTGTTGGATATCATAACAAAACACGTCGTGCAAAATTTCATTTTGATCGGGTAAGAATTGCGCACGCTAGAGGCTCAAGAAGTCAAGACCCAAGATCGGTTTATATGGCAGCTATATCAGGTTATGGACCGATTTGATCTATACTTGGCACAGTTTTTGGATATCACAGCAAAACACGTCGTGCAAAATTTCATCCCAATGGCATAAGAATTGCGCACTCTAGAGGCTCAAGAAGTCAAGACCCAAGATCGGTTTATATGGCAGCTATATCAAAACATGAACCGATATGGCCCATTTACAATACCAACCGACCTACACTAATAAGAAGTATTTGCTCAAAATTTCAAGCGGCTAGCTTTACTCCTTCGGAAGTTAGCGTGCTTTCGACAGACAGACGGACGGACGGACGGACGGACGGACGGACGGACGGACGGACGGACGGACAGACGGACGGACATGGCTAGATCGACATAAAATGTCGCGACGATCACGAATATATATACTTTATGGGGTCTCAGACGAATATTTCGAGTAGTTACAAACAGAATGACGAAATTAGTATACCCCCCATCTTATGGTGGAGGGTATAAAAAAAAAATATTTTACATGTCCCAAAAGCCAATAAATATTTAAAAACTATATCAACAACGCCTGACAAAGTACATGTTATTAAAGTGATAACAAAATGACAAAACCAAAGCATGTACATTAGTTTATCACAACATTTCTATGTAGATTAATTTTCATATAATGTTCTTCTGAATCACCATTTCTCAGAAAATTACAACGATGTTTCATTTCTATTTATAATTGGATTTTCATTAAATGCATGTAGTATATCCATCATCATATAAACATAATGGCCAAGCGGATCACGAAGGCCCTTAATGACTAGCTTATGTCAGCATGTTCTGGTGCCAAGCCAAGGGGCAAACATCGACCGCCATGGTGGACTCAGAGCTGGTTCATCTACGGAAGGACTGCAGAAAACTCTGCAGCACGGTGAAAGCCACAAGAGCACCACACGATTGGTACATCTATAAGGCTGAGCTAAGAAAATGTAAGGGCGAGCTGAGAAAGGCTCAGAAAAAATCCTGGGTAGAATTCTGCAGCTCCGTGGAGGATACATCGAAGGCCTCTAGGCTAAGGAAGATCCTATCCTCGAGACCTATTACGATGGGGTATATTCAGAAGTCAGAGAATGTGTAAACAATGTCCAGTGATATAAATTTCCCCGAGAAATTCTCCAATGCACAACGTGGCGCCAGAGAGGTTGTCACTGGTATATGTATTCGTTGGAGGTTATTGGTGAAATTGCGTCTGAGCCGAAAATCCTTTGGGCGATAAGAAGTTTCGACTCCTTTAAGTCGCCAGGCCCTGATGATGTATCACCGATTGAATTACAAGCTGTGTCTGATAGACTGGTTCCTTGGCTAAAGGAGATATACTCTGCTTGTATTGGCTTGTCATTTATACCTGTGGGATGGAGGCACATGAAGGTCAATTTGATTCCGAAAGCAGGAAAATCTTACCACACGAAGGCGAGAGATTTTCGTCCTATTAGACTGTCATCCTTTATGCTGAAGACTTTTGAGAATAAGTGTTGAGCCTATTAATAAACATTCTTACGGTAGAGTTTGATGCCTAAAAATCCAGCTGCTTTATGATTGACATCAGTTTTACATTATTGAAAGCGACTTCAATGGAGGCACATGAAGGTTATTTTCATTCCGAAAGCAGGAAAACCTTACCACAAGAAGACGAGAGATTTTCGTCCTATTAGAATGTCATACTTTATAGTGAAGACTTTTGAGAAGTTGGTAGAAACATATATGTGTCGGGGCAGGACCATGCATATAACATAAGCAAATCCACTGAAACAGCTCTTCACGCCACCATAGAGGGTTCTCTCGCTGTCAAGAAATGCTATCATTGTGTTTATTTCTTGACAGCGAGAGAACCCTCTATGGTGGCGTGAAGAGCTATTTCAGTGGATTTGCCTTGGTTAGATGCATGCTCCTGCCCCGACACGGATATGTTTCTACCAACTTCTCAAAAGTGGAGATAAGACGAAATGGATGGTTTCAACTCCCAAAAAGCCTTGCACAACCGAGCAGATAAAGAAAATGGAGAAAGTTGAGAACCACAACTTTGAGACAGTCAGTAACTTAATCTACCTCGGCACCGCCGTAACGGAAACGAATGACATCAGTTTTGAGATTAAGAGAAGAATAATACTGGCAAACAGTTTCTACTTTGGACTAAGTAAGCAGTTTAGAAACAAGGCCACCTCTCGACAGACGAAGATTGCACTATACAAGACACTGATACTACCCGTGCTATTATATGGTTCTGAAGCATGGGTACTTGTGAAAGCAGATGAGGAAGTGCTTGGAGTATTTGAGAGAAAGATTCTTCGTAAAATATATGGACCAGTTTGCGTAAATGGAGAATATAGGCGACGTATGAACCAAAAACTTGGTGTCAGAGATTTTAGAATGAGCGCAGTAGATCGAGGCGTTTGTAACGCTAATCTACGTTCGGCTAGTCGAACAAATATTCTGTCATAGCTAATAAAAGTAAGGTAAAGTAAGTAAGTGTATTGAAAATATTGATTTTGGGGAACCATCGAAAGACGCCGGCAGAGTCGATCATTTAGTATAAATTCGATGGCATTCCTCCAAGGAGACAGATTCAATGAAGCAATGTCTTTATTTATGTACTTCAATGTCCATTAACAACATATTGTTGTCTCTGGAGGGAAAAGGTTTAAAAGTGGTCGCGTATACTGATGACGTGACTCTTGCGGTTAGGGGATAGTTTCCCAGCACTTTAAGAGACATACTTCAGGAAGCTCTACGTGCAACTTATCGCTTATCCGTGCAAGACAGAAATATTTCTTTTCTCAGCAGAATATTCAAGCTACCTACGGTGGCATGTGGTTCCTTGGGAGGAGAGAATGTTTCATTTACAGAGAGCGCAAAATTCCTGGATGTTTTGCTGGATCGGCAATTGAACTTCAAATCCAACATTTTACCCTATACACCTGCAAAAGAGCGATTGGCAAAAGTCTGGGGCTTACACCACATGTCATGCATTGGGTATATACTGTAGTTGTCAGTACTATAATGCTATATGGTGTTGTGTATCTGGTGGACGGCGCTTCAAAAGTCCACCTACTGTTCAATACTCAACCGGATCCAAAGGATGACTTGTTTATGCATCACATCCGTACTGAGGACGACACCATCTGATGCACTGAATTTAATGCTACCTCTTATGCCTCTGGACGTTGTGGCTAGACAGATTTTTGCGACCACTGCCGTGAGGCTAAGGCAGCATTCTCTTTGTTCATGTGGCGGCTACGGAGACTGTGTTATCTTTGATACAATGTCCGAAGTTCCAGGCAGTGTGGATTACACCCTACCTGAGCCGCTTTTTGGTAAAAAGTACTGTACCACCATTCCTGATAGAACAGATTGGAACTAAGATATCCCTGATAACAGAAGTTACATAGACTTCTACGCGATCAGGTGGGCTTTGGGGTGTTCTCTAAAGATCTATAACTGGTCATATCGAAAAGGTTACACTACCACTGCAGTGTGTCTCAAGCTGAGATCCTTGTAATTAAGGAAGTGGTGGAATGGCTATGATATAATGTCATTACGACGATTGGCATACATATCTTCTCAGACAGCCAGGCAGCCATTAAATCTTTGGGGAACGTATTTCTAAACACAAATACCGCCCTCGACTGTCGCAGATCTCTCAACGAGCTGGCTAAAAAGTTCGCAATTCACCTGTTCTGGCTGCCGGGCCACAGGGATATACCAAGGAATTGTAAAGCGGACGAGTTTGCGAGATTAGGAGCTACTTTACACATTCCAGGGAAACTCTAATATGTGGGTATGCCTCTAGCGCCATGTAAGCTAAGTTTTCAGGATTAGGAGCGAAGGGCAACGAATGATAGATGGTCACGAGCAGATGGGCTGCGAGCATTCTAAAAACTATGTGGCCTAATCTAGACTTGAAGAGGTCAACCGCTTTGATGTCATTGGCAAGAACAGACGTCTCAGTCATAGTCTCCGCCATTACAGGTCACTGTCTAATCGGAAAACATGCTGACAGACAAAAGGTTGACAGTAACTACTTTTGCAGAAGCTGTGAGGACATCGAAGAAGAACAGACTATTGTAGGCTATAACTCTGAGCTTCATTCGCTGTAATATCAATACTTTTGGTTTGATCTGTACAAAATTTTACACTAGATGTTTAAGTCGTTGTATTATAAATACCTACCTTATGAAACCCCATTCTTAATGCATCACTAGAAGCAAATTTATACATCAAACTATTGTATTCATTTGCACCATTTTATAAAAGTTTAAGTGTCCTTCTTTGCAGCATCAATTGCCACATGCCACTCAGAGCATTTTCTTTACGTTTGTAAAACATGTCAGCTTGATGTACTTAATATCAATAAAAATGCATAGCATATACATTGATGGCTTTGTGCAAAAGTGGCCAAGTAGATGGTAAATATTCAACAATGACCCATTGCCACTTAGTGTGGGCCACAATGGCATAATGCATATGCTCCAAAGATAAGAAAGGATAGTTGTAAGTTTGAAGTTTACCAAAGCCAAAGTCAACAAAGTAGGTAGTTTTTATTATGGCTTATGAAGTAGTGTTAGGTCAACTAGATACAATTCATTGTCTGTACGAACGTTAAGGAAGAAAGATCAACAGAATAAGCCAATCTTAGAGTGAGAAGGAAATGATGGCTACAAAAACTTCTCCAATGGGTAGGAAGTACACTAAATTTGTCATTTCTCTTATAAAAACTTAAATTATTAAAGTAAGAACAGATATATCAAAATCTGCATGAATTTTTGTGGCATGGTGGGCAATAAACCATTCCATTACAAATTTCGTTCAAATCTGTTGAAAATTGAGGTAACTATGTGCTCCCGAGACTCGATACAGCATAACGAACAGGCACCTGACGATGGAATCATCACCTACCTTCTCAGGATACGGAAGACTACTCAAAGATCTTTGTATTGAAACTTGAGACAGTGCAGGACAAGAAACTCAATGCAGCCTAAAGAACAGAGATTAGACGATGAGACCATCACCCACTCCCAAGATGCCCATTTACTTAATATTTTGAAGACTGGAATAGGCCAAATCCTAATATAGGCACTTCAGGCAATGCAAGGACGGGAAACTCAATACAGCCTAACGAACATGGACCCGAAGATGAATCTCTCACCGTCTCTGTTAGAATTCCAAAAACTATGATAGACAAAGATTCTAATATTGGAACATCAGGCAAGGGATGAGAGACTTAACACAACCTAACGAACAGGGACTCTAAGATAGTACCATCATCGATCTTCTCAAGATTCCGAAGACTGGGGAAGGCAAAGATCCTAATATAAGCGAAGATCCTAATATTGAAACATCAGGCAGTGCAGTAGCAGGGAACTCCATAAAGCCTAACCAACAGAGAGCCGACGATGAGACCATCACCCATTCCCAAGAAGTCCATCTAATGGAGGACCCATGATTCAGGTCATCCAGATAAACCTCCACCGAAGCAAGACAGCTACTCACGCTCTGATGGAGAAAATCAGCAAGGGCAAGATTTATATTCCCTTAACTCAGGAGCCATGGACGATCCGGAACATAGTTTCTGGACAGAACCATATCAACTACCAATTATTCTATGCTAACACTGGTACTCGGCCGAGGATCTGCGTTATTTGTCATAAAGATGTAATTTATGTATTGGGTTGCCCAAAAAGTAATTGCGGTTTTTCATATAGTCGACGTTGACAAATTTTTTCACAGCTTGTGACTCTGTAATTGCATTCTTTCTTCTGTCAGTTATCAGCTGTTACTTTTAGCTTGCTTTAGAAAAAAAGTGTAAAAAATGTATATTTGATTAAAGTTCATTCTAAGTTTTATTAAAAATGCATTTACTTTCTTTTAAAAAATCCGCAATTACTTTTTGGGCAACGCAATATTTCCCCAGAGTTGTCAATGTCGGATGCAACAGTGGTGTGACAGGGAGATGGTGGGGCATACCTGGCATCACTTTATCTGCCTTTTGACTCTCCGACACCGCCACCTACATCGGAGCTACAACGGTTGATGAGGAAATCAAAACAGACAGGAATTGAGGTACTAATAGGGTGCAATGTGAACTCTCATCACATTGCGTGGGGTAGTACCAACATTAATAAGCGGGGCCAAGCCCTAGCAGAATTCTTGAATACTTACGACCTTATGACACTTAATATTGGTAACATCGATACCTTTGTTAATAGGATTGGAGAAGAGGATTTAGATGTGACGATATGTTCGGTAAATGTAAGGAAAATCAGGATTGGAGGGTCTCAATGGGGCATTTCTTAGTTAGACCATCGCTACATTGGGTTGAGAATAGCACGGCCAGCGCCGAATCCGATAAGCTTCCGTAATAAGTTGAGAACCAAAATTCGGAGGACTTCTCAGAAGAAGACTTAGGCAAGATAATATAGATTGTCCAAGCATAGAAGACATTGACGACAATATCTGCAGGAATACCACTGCACTAGTGGAGTCTTTCGAAGAATGGAAATCAGCCCAAAAAAAGCCTTGGATTGGAGATTCGCAACTTTGGGAAAGAGTTCCGGAGAATTTTTAACAGAGCACGTCGTAAAAAAGCAGAAGTACATTGGGATGCGTATTACACACGGCTCAAGGAATACAATAAGATTACCAGAACGGTAAAACGTGCTTCCTGGAAGCTTTTCGGTGACCAGGTCGACAGAGTTAATAACGTCGCCAAGATAAAAATGGTTATCTCAAAAACCGATGTTCAAACTGAAACGTTAGCCGACGACTTGGGAGTGAGAGCAGAGACATCGGAGTACATTTTGAGGCTTTTGATGAATACCCATTTTCACAGGATACGACGGGACTAACATAGACACCGGAATGTTAGAATAATGATCGAAGGTTTATCATAACAGAATTTGTGGTTAAGGAAACCTTGAGGAGCTTCAAACCATTTAAGTCACCCGGACCTGATTGAATATATCCGGCGTTACTACAGAAAGAGGCAGACTATCTGGCGCCTCATCTGGCAGCTATTTTCACAGCGTGCCTAGGACTTGCCTAGGACCCAAGCCCGGCGGCACCAAAGTCCTACAAGCCTGTAAGCCTTACGTTCTTTTTACTCAAAACCATGGAACGCATTGTGGACACCATGATAAAGAGTAGAACATCCAGCGAACTGCTCAAATACAAACAGCATGCCTATGTCAAGGGAAGGTCGATGGAGACCGCCCTGCTCAAGGTTGTGCATATAGAAGAATCCTTCGATGCCAACACAAGACGTACGTTTAATAATGTGATCCAATCCTTAGAACAGCAGCGGGTGGACCTTAGAGGCTCGATAAACCATATGCTGAGGAACAGGCGGATATATTGCGGGTACCATGACATAAAGTGGCACAAGGGGGGCATTTTATCTCACTCCTTTGGGTGACCACCATATATAACCTATTACGGATGCTGACTGAGGAGTGATTTGAACCCGTCTGCTATGTAGACGATGTTGTAATACTTCTTAGGAGTAAGGATCCGAATCGGCTACGCAGAAGGGCCGAAATGGTCTTGCATATGGCATGTAACTGGGCTAGACCCAAGGGTCTCAATGTTAACCCAGAGAAGACTTAAATATGAATGTTCACGAGGTTTGTCTTTCTCGTGAGCAGGTAGGTTTGTCTTCCTCCTGAGCAGGCGTCAGGTGGGTCAATTTGACGCACCACATTTCCTCAACGAAACGATTTCGATATCTGACAATGTCAAATACTGGGAAGTAATCTGAGACAGGAAACTTAATTTGAAGTGTCTCATTCAGGAGCGCACTGAGAAGGCTCACAGACGTTGGGCACAATGTAGCCGGGTCGTAGGCTTGAAATGGGGTTTGTATCCGGGAATAGTCTACTTGCTTTACATAAGCGTTTTTAAACCAATAACGCCGCAGTAGTTTGGTGGACTGCGATGTTAAAAAAGGTCCAAGATAAGGGTAATGCAACAGGTTCAGAAAAAATGTTGTCATGGCAAAGGTAGAGCGATGAGGCATTGGAGACTATTCTAGATATTCGATATAGATCAAAGCAAGAGGACAGAGTGGGCCTGTGGGTCTACATTGAGAGACCAGGTACTGAGATCTGTTTTCGACTTCTTGATCATAATACGGTTATGCAGGCAGAGATACAGGGGATCAAGGATAATACAATAGGTTCAGAGAACATGTTGTCTTGGCTTGTAGGGGGTGGGGGCACTGGAGACTATTCTAGATACTCGACCCATAGACGTACTGATTTAGTGCGAGGCAGCCACTGCGGCTTTGAGACTTAAGGCGATGGGAAAATGGATTGAGAACAGGAGCAACTCATACCATCGAGGTATAATCGAGACGACTATAGTAAACCTGGAAGGAATAGAAGAGGTTTCCGATCGGATACCTGAGACGACACTTGAGGTCGAGTGCCAGGCACTGCTGCCATCGGACAGTCTTGGATTGACGGAACCCTAGTATTGCCATCTGGAAGATCATGTTATACGGATGGATTAAAGCTTGAGGACAGAGTGGGCCTGGGCGTCATTTTGAAAATCAGATCTTCATTGAGAGCCCAGGGACTGAGATCTGTTTTCGACTTCTTGATCATAATACGGTTCTGCAGGCAGAGATACGGGTGATCAAGGATAAAACAATAGGTTCAGAGAACATGTTGTCTTGGCTTGTAGGGGGTGGGGGGATGAGGACCACACCCACTGGGGCACTGGAAACTATTCTAGATCTTCGACCCATTGACACACAGATTAATTGCAAGGCAGCCACTGCGGCTATGAGACTTAAGGCAATGGGAAAATGGATAGAGGATAGGAGCAGCTCATACCATCGAGGTATAATCGAGGCGACCATAGAAAACCTGGCAGAAATGGAAGAGGTTTCCGATCGGATACCTGAGACGATACTTGAGGTCGAGTGCGAGGCACTGCTGCCATCGGACAGTCTTGGATTGAAGGAACTCTGTTATTGACAACTGGAAAATCAAGTTACACGGATACGGATCAAAGCTTAAAAGGGTCTGAGGGTCTACATTGAGAACCCAGGGACTGAGATATGTTTTAGATTGCGTGACCATAATACGTCCACCGTAGCGCAGAGGTTAGCATTTCCGCCAATGACGGTAAACGTCTGGGTTCAAATCATGGCAAGAACATCAAAAAAATATGCAGCGGTGGTTTTCCCCTCCTAATACTGGCAGCATAGAGGTGTCGCAGGTCCGGCATGCCGTTCGGACTCGGCTATAAAAAGGAGGTCTCTTATCATTGAACTTAAACTTGAATCGGACTGCACTCATTGATATGTGAGAAGTTTGCCCCTGTTCCTTAACGGAATGTTCATGAGCAATATTTGCAATTTTTGACCATAATACGGTTGTGCAGGCGGAGATCCGGGCGATCACGGAATGTGTGACGGGGGTGTGGTGCTAACGCGAGGACGCCGAGTGTGAGCATCTTTGCGAACAGTAAAATGACCATAAGAGCAATAACTACCAGGACTGTAAAGTCATTAATAGTCTTGGAGTGTAAGAAGGTGTGCATTTGTTTGCAACGCCAAGAAGAAAGTGCATTTGTTTGCAACACCAAGAAGGAAAAGGGATAGACCCATTGATAAGTATAGCGATTAACTCAGAGTAACTTTCTGAATCGATTTAGCTATGCCGGTCTGCTTGTCCATATTAATTTGTATACAAAGTAGAGGTCGCAGTTTTTTTAACCAATCCTCTTAAAATTTGGTACAGGCATGTTTTTCGGCCTAGAGACAAAGCCTATTGAAATTGGAAAAAATCGGTTCAGTTTTGCATATAGCTCCCCTATATATGTTCGTCCGATTTGCAATAATAATCCAATGAATAGGTCATTTAGGTTAACCGATTCTCTCGAAATTTGGTTGGAAAGATTTTCCTATAACTCTCGTTATTACAAGTGAATTTCATAGAAATCGGTTCAGATTTAGATATAGCTGTCATATATGTATATCGCCCGATTTTCATTCCTTGAGCCACTGCAAGCGCATTTTTTGACCAATCTTCCAAAATCTTCTTACAACTCTTTCCTTGACGACTTCCACAATGTCTATGAAGTTTGCTTGAAATCGGTTCAGAATTAGATGTAGCTCCCATATATGTGTTCGTCAGTTTTTAGGAAATTTGCAATAATGTTGTCATTTGTGAACTGTAGTTATTACGGTTTGAAATATTTGCTCGAAGTTTCGAAGTCCATCACAATTGGTTCAGAATTGGATATACCTCCCACATTGTAGGGTAGATGTATGGTATTATCTAGTCGGCTTCGCCCGAATTTTGCCTTTCTTTGCTGGTTTTATATTTCCATTTACTAGAAATAGACGTTTCTTCTTCTATCCTCCTAATACCTCCGCTTTGTTTGGCGCATTGGTACAGATTGCGGGGTTGCTCTTTATGCCATTTTGTTGGCTTCACTGTCATTTTGAGACTTATAATCGTACTATGGGCTTCTACTTATTGCCCGATTATGGTGAAATTGAAAGAAATTAAATTTATATCAAACGTGCTCACCTCTATGACGCTATTGATTGTGAAGCAATCCTGTATATTCCCATCCCATATCCTTAATGAGATGTTTTGTGGCATACGATATTACTACAAACATTAATGCCAACCGATGCAATTTTAAAGCTCAATAATAGGAGGCTAGCTTTTAATAACCCAGTCCAAATAGTGCGTCGCAGAAATCATTATAATGTCTCGCAAATGGGACCAGCATAAGTGAATTGCGCGGAATGAGGTATTCATCGCACTATGGTGACTCCTTACCCTCTGGTGATGGTCATTAAAACTAGCACCCATTTCCTTTTCCTCATCAAGACCTTACAATGCTTTGTGTAGGTTTTTAATTTTTATAATTATTTTCATCATCATTACATTAGTGGACATTTCATTTCGATTGAAAGCCGCCACCAAGAATTACATATTTAAACGTTATAGAAAAAAAGCTGCATTTTAAAAAGATGTGAAATTTTAATTATTTTAATGTAGTTTTGAAAAATTCACTAAACTTTATTTTATTTCATTTTTCTTCTAGATGTCCATTATGAAGAATTTGCAACTTGTTCACTGATTCCATTTAAAAATTACTTGGATGCCAAGTAATCCTGCAGGCTGCAAGCTCAGTAAATGTAAGTAATGCAGTGTTTTCGAATGAAAAATGATAAACATCAACGGAAGTGGTATTAAGTCAATGTAAGCTAAATATGAATAATGGAAAAAGATGTGCTGACTGTAAAACATTAACCATTATGAACACTAATGGAACTTTTGTGTACAGTGGTGAAGCTCCAATGGGTTTGTCAAGTCAATAATATGACAAGGGAAAAAAATGTTCTATATGGGCTTAAAATTAGGTTGAATCGAAAGAATGGATCACGATTTCCACAAAGATGCCCCAATGGGCAGCATCGGTGTGCCATCGGCTTTCCTCTGAGGGCATTGAAATCCCAACCCCATGTCTGTCAGGAATCCACAAGACTTTCTAAAAGAATGTTACTGGGTTGAAGGATTACTTGGTAAACACGGAGAAGAAACTGCTTGAGAGCAAAGTCACAGAAGAACTCCAGAATGTGTTAGATGATTTCTTCTTTGGGCAGGATATGAAGAGCAATTGTGACCAATTGAAAGCAGCCTTCAGTAATGATTAAGGAAATAGGAGGCTGGAGAGATGTCATGAAGTTTCTCTACCACCTCACTCGTGTCTTCCGTCACATGGCTGAGAGGAGTAAAATCCTTTTTTGTAAAGTTTACACAGATCCCAATTATCTGCAATGCACGCTGGAACTCTTGTACCATTCTAATCATTCCTGCGTTTATTCTGATGCCTGAAACCCGGAAAAGGTTGTGTAACATCTATTCATTAACTCCTCACTCAGGGGGCTGATCATTGGTTGTGTAGTCAAATTTTCCGCACTAAGGATATTGATGAACTATCTGTAGCTCTTAATGATTACCTAAAACTCTCGAATCCTTGAAGACCTACTGAAAAAAGTGAATCTCCAATTAACATTTTCCAAAAGAACCAGTACTGTGAGCGTGCGATCAAAGTTATGCAAGATTAATACAACTTAAAATAGGGTACTACATCTTTGGGAGGCCATCGTAGCGCAGAGGTTAGCATGTTCGCCTCTGACGCTGAACGCCTGGGTTCGAATCTTGGCGAGACGATCAGAAACAATTTTCAGCGGTGGTTTTCCCCTCCTAATGCTGGCAACATTTGTGAGGTACTATGCCACATTAAACTTCTCTCCAAATAGATGTCGCACTGTGGCCCGCCGTTCGGACTCGGCTATAAAAAGTAGGCCCCTTATCATTGACATTAAAATTTGAATCGCACTGCACTCATTGATATGTGAGAAGTTTGCCCCTGTTCCTTAGTGGAATGTTCATGGGCAAAATTTGCATTTACATCTTTGGATATCCGAAGGGAAAGCGGACCCTCCCCCTAACCCCAATTTTTAAAAACGCCAGATTTCGGAGATGATTTAAGCGAAATTATATATTCCACCAAAACATGAAATTGGTATAAAATTTTGGGGCCAATTAATCTGGGGGGAACGCCCCATCCCAAAACCCTCCCAAACGGACATGTTTACCGATCGGGAGAATATGGGTATCGGATGAAAGGTTTTGAAGAGTAGATTACGAACTTGCCACAAAAATGTCAACCTAAGTGAGGAGTCACCCCAACCCTCAAAAGCACTACCCAACAGGACACTTTTACCGCTTTGGGCATTATGGGTATCAGAAGTAAGGTCTTTAGAAGTAGAAAACAAATCTGACACAAAAATGTGTTCCGTGGTATCTGAGGGGCCTGCCTACACCCAAAACCCCCCAGCTGGTCATATTTACCAATTGGGACAATATGCGACTGGAATTTGGGAGTGAAATACGAATATGGTATTAAAAAATGGGTCCAAGTACTTAGGAGATCGCCCAGACCCAAAACTAACTTTAAAGTAGCGCCCAAAATCAAAAGTGGACAGTTGGAGATAATATGGCACTCAAATGAAAGGTTTTTGAGCGAACAATGAGAATATGGTGTCAAAATATGGTGCATCTAAATGCCTAGAGCGTTGCCCCAAGTGTACCGCCCAAAATAAAAAGTGAACCGATCGGGACAGTATAGGACTCCAATGAAAGGTATTCCGGAGTAGGGTATGAATATGATATTAAAAGTTGGATCCAAGTATCTAGGAAGCCGCCCTGAGCCCACAACCGCACCAGAAGTACCGGCAAAATCAAAGTGGACAGATCGGGACAATATGGGGCCAAGTGGCCATGTTAGACGATCATGATAATATGGGTCACAAACAAAAGGTAACAAGTAAAAAGGCGTTGAGTTCGCCCGGGCCGAACTTTGGATACCCACCACCTCGGGTATATATGTAAACCACCTTTTATGGGGACAAGATTTAAATCAAGATATCTGTCTATATGGCAGCTATATGTAAATCTTGATCGATCTAGGCCAAATTGCAAATGTATGTCAAGGGGCTTAACATAACTCACTGTCCCAAATTTCGGCGACATCGGACAATAAATGCGCCTTTTATGGGCCCAAAACCTTAAATCGAGAGATCGGTCTATATGGCAGCTATATCCGATCTGAGCCAAATAGAAGAAGAACTCACACAACTCCCTGTCCAAAATTGAGCAAAATCGGACAATAAATTCGCCTTTTATAGGCTCAAGACCCTAAATCGAGAGATCGGTCTACATGGCAGCTATATCCAAACCGTAACCAATCTGGGCCAAGTTGATGAAGGATGTCGAAGGGCCTAACACAACTTCCCGTCCCAAATTTTGGCAAAATCGGACAGTAAATGCACCTTTTATGGGCCCAAGACCCTAAATCGAGAAATCGGTCTTTATGGCAGCTATATCCAAACTTGAACCGATCTGGGCCAAATTGAAGGGGGATGTCGAAAAGGCTAACACAACTCTCTGTCCCAATTTTCAGCAAAATCGGATAATAAATGTGGCTTTTATAGGCTTAAGACCCTAAATCGGCAGATCGGTCTATATGGGGGTCTATATCAAGATATAGTCCGATATAGCCTATCTTCGAACTTAACCTGCTTGTGGACAAAAAAATGAATCAGTGCAAAGTTTCTGCTCAATATCTCTGTTTTTGAAGACTGTAGCGTGATTTCAACAGACAGACGGACGGACATGTCTAAATCGTCTAAGATTTTTACGCTGATCAAAAATATATATACTTTATAGGGTCGGAAATGGATATTTCGATGTGTTGCAAACGGAATGACAAAATGAGTATACCCCCATCCTTCGGTGGTGGGTATAAAATGAATTTGTGTTTGTTGGTTTGTTTGTTTGTTCGTTCCGTATAGACTCTAAAACGGCCGTACCGATTTTCTTGAAATTTTTACAGATGGTGCATAATGGTCCCTTTGTGAAAGTAGGGTGCTAAATTTTTCGATGTCTGAAGGGGGCGGACCCTCCCCCTTACCCTAATTTTCAAAAACGCCAGCTAGATTTTGTGTGCTGTCTTATAGTAACCTAAAAGTTAAAATTTGGTATCCCAATTTCGGATGGGGTACCTAGGGGGGCAGCCCCACCCCCTAAACCAACCAAATATATATATAGACCAATCATGACAATATGGGAATCAAATGAAAGGTATTTAAGATTAGAAAACGTATCCGCTATCCAATTGTCGGACAAAGTGCTAGGGGGACCTCCTCAAGCCCCAAAACACCCCTAAATCGGACATATTTATCGACCATGGTAATATGGGACTCAAATAAAAGGTATTTGCGAGTAGAATACGAATGTTGTATCCTAATGTGGGACCAAGTTTCTCGGGGTGCCCCCTTCCGCAGAACACGCCCCAAACAGGACTTATTTACTGATCATGGCAATATGGGGCTCAAATAAAAGGTATTTGGGCGTAAAATGGGAATGCGATATCCGAATGTGGAACAAAGTGTTTGTGGGGCTGCCCGTATCCAAAATCACCCCCCAAAGAGGACAAATTTAAGACCATAGCAACTCAAATGAAAGATCTTTGGGAGTTAAGCACGAATCTAATACCAATTTTCGGGGAAAACGCGTGTATGGGGCCACCCCACTCCCATAACACCACCCAAAAAGGGCATATTAGCTGCCCATTGCAATATGGGGAGGAAGTGGTATTTTAGAGTGGAACAAGAATCTGATATATATTTTCAGAGCCAACTCACTGAGTGGTCGCCCCATAACCACCCGCAAATATTACGTATTTTCTCACCATGACAATTTGGGCCTTAAGAGAGTGGAGTTCGATATTGATAGTTTTTAGGGCCCATACCCCACGACTTTTGCAATAAGAAAACAAATTTTATACCCAATTTTAAGACCAATGGCAGTATGCAGATCAAATAAATGATATTTTAGAGCAAAGTACGATGCTGATATATTCTCATGACTAAGATATTGGGGTACCACCCGCTTCCCAAAACACCCCTTAATCCATGTCAACCATGTCAAATGAATGGTTTTGGGGAGTAGAGCACGAAATTGATACCCACTTTCGGGACCAATTTGTTCGGGGTCTACCCCTTCCCCAAAACACCCCACAAACAGCAATTATTTACTGACCATCGAAATGTGGGGATCAAATGAAGGTATTTGGGAGTAGAATACGAATGTTGTATCCTAATGTGGGACCAAGTTTCTCGGGGTGCCCCCTTCCGCAGAACACGCCCCAAACAGGACTTATTTACTGATCATGGCAATATGGGGCTCAAATAAAAGGTATTTGGGCGTAAAATGGGAATGCGATATCCGAATGTGGAACAAAGTGTTTGTGGGGCTGCCCGTATCCAAAATCACCCCCCAAAGAGGACAAATTTAAGACCATAGCAACTCAAATGAAAGATCTTTGGGAGTTAAGCACGAATCTAATACCAATTTTCGGGGAAAACGCGTGTATGGGGCCACCCCACTCCCATAACACCACCCAAAAAGGGCATATTAGCTGCCCATTGCAATATGGGGAGGAAGTGGTATTTTAGAGTGGAACAAGAATCTGATATATATTTTCAGAGCCAACTCACTGAGTGGTCGCCCCATAACCACCCGCAAATATTACGTATTTTCTCACCATGACAATTTGGGCCTTAAGAGAGTGGAGTTCGATATTGATAGTTTTTAGGGCCCATACCCCACGACTTTTGCAATAAGAAAACAAATTTTATACCCAATTTTAAGACCAATGGCAGTATGCAGATCAAATAAATGATATTTTAGAGCAAAGTACGATGCTGATATATTCTCATGACTAAGATATTGGGGTACCACCCGCTTCCCAAAACACCCCTTAATCCATGTCAACCATGTCAAATGAATGGTTTTGGGGAGTAGAGCACGAAATTGATACCCACTTTCGGGACCAATTTGTTCGGGGTCTACCCCTTCCCCAAAACACCCCACAAACAGCAATTATTTACTGACCATCGAAATGTGGGGATCAAATGAAGGTATTTGGGAGTAGAATACGAATGTGATATCCAAATGTGGGACCATGTATTTGGGACAACGCCCCTTCCCCAAAACGCCCCCAAATAGTGAGTATAAATTTACCTACCATGGCAATATGTGGCTCAAATGAAAAGTTTTTAAAAACGAATTTGATAACCAATTTTGAGGCTATGTGTTTGGGTGAGCTTCATCCCATAAACTTTTCTTAAACCAATGGCAATATTGGATTTAAACAAAACGTATTTGAAAGTAGAGCACTATGCATATATTTTTTTCAAGGCTAAGTGCCTAAGGGACCATATAAAGTAAAAGAAGGCGCAGCGGAGTGGACCCGGTACAGCTAGTCTTAAATTAAATTTATTGAGAAATCTTACCAAAATTTTGCACAACGCTTTCCTCGACGAGTTTGGTCGATATCGGTTCGGATTTAAATTTAGCTTCCATATATATGTGCTTCAGATTTGTCTTGTCTTGTTGTAACTTATCATCCGTTGTTATTACAGTTTAAACATATTTGCTCGAAATTTGCTACGGATTGTTTAAAAACCCATCTGAAAACATTCGACGAAGTCCATCAAAATTGGTTCAGAATTCAATATAGCTCCCACTTTGTACTGATAGGGTAGGTGTAGGGAATTATATAGTTGGCTCCGCCCGACTTTTACCCTTCCTTACTGATTCTAATAAGTGTTTGTCTCCGAATTCGGTATCCTTTATCCCAAAAACTTTTAAATTTTGCATAGTATTTATAATCATTTAAATTTAATAAGACCACCAAAAGTTTAAGGACACTCTCCATATTCGTGCAATGTTTGCATTTATTTTCAGCATTCAAGCCCGGACAGAAATTTATTTCTTGCTCTAAATATATTTTCAACTGGTTCTATGTGAAATGAAGGAATGGAAAAAAAAACAAACCAACAAATGGCCGTTTGTGCCGACACACCCCAAAAGTTGCAAGCAAATTTGGAGTGCAACATAATGGAAAAAAATTAGAAAAATAACTGCACAGTTATACAAAGGAGCAGAGTTTAACAAAAGCCCCGGCCTACATAAAGTTATATGATGAGCTGGAAAATTCTAAAAAATTAGGGTTTTTCCAAAACAATATATTGTGCAATTTGTCTTCTTTTGTGTGATAACAACTACGGCTGGGTTTTGGGGTGCAGTTCTCTTTTTGTTAACCATAAATGGCATTGTTTACGAAGTTCATTCTAGAAAGAAAAATCCTCAACTGGATCTCTTAGAATGTATACCATGCAACTTTTGGACGTTGTGTCCGCACAAGTTGTCGTTCACCGATCGTCATGATATTCCGTATTTAGGAACAAAAGGGAAATAACCGTAAAAAAACCAGTTAGGAAAGGCAAAGGACGGGGGGAGCCCACTATATAATACCCTATACCTACCATACAATGATAAATTCGGTCAATAGATATTTGTATATGGGGGCTATATCTAAATCTGAACCGACTTTTTTCGAACAGATTGTTTGAAAATTGTTCTTACTACGGCTACATAAGAGCAAATCCGGCGATAAATATATATGGGAGCTATATCCATATCAGAACCGATTTTGAGGAAATCATGCAGATATGTTAAAATCTATAAAAAATCTGCCAAATTTTGTGCAGATCGGTTGAAAATTGCTGTTATTGCGGTCATTTAATTGCAAATTGGGCCGTACCTATATATGGGAGCTATATCTAAATCCGAACCGATTTTTACCAAAATCTGAAGGCTTCATCCTCGAGCTGAAGAAGAAATATGTGCAAAATTTCGTGACGATTGGACAACAAATATGACCTGTACCTTGATTGCAAGAATACATGGACCCACAGACTGTCATGGCTTAATCGAGTCAGAGAGTGATTCTGAGTTGGTCGGTATTCTTATCAATGGGTCCAGCTCTTCAGCTTTTTAGCGTTGCAAAGCAATGCACAAACTTATAATACCCTGTACCACAGTGGTGGTGTAGGGTAAAAAAAGAGGCATTAAGTTCGACCGTTCTTACCCATATGGGATACGAATGTCGAAAACCTAACATAAGTCAATGTGTCAAATTTTAGCGAAATCGGATAATAAATACGCCTTTTATGGGTCCAAGACCTTAAACTGAGAGATGGGTCTATCTGGCAGTTATATCCAAATCTGGACCGATCTGGGCCGTCTTCAAGAAGGATATCAAGGGGCCTTACATAAATCACTGTCCCAAATTTCAGCGAAATCGGATAATTAATGCGTCTTTTATGGGCCCTAGACCTTAAATCGAGAGATCGGTCTATATGGCAGCTTTATCCAAATCTGGACCGAAATGGGCCGGATATCGAAGGGCCCATCACAACTCACTGTCTCAAATTTCGGCGACATCGGGCAATAAATTCACTTTTAATGGGCCCAAGACCTTAAATCAAGAGAACGGAATACTTGGCAGCTATATCCAAATTTGCACCGATCTGGACCCAATTGAAGGAGGATATCGAGTGATCTAACGCAACTCACTGTCGTAAATTTTGGCGAAATCGGACAATAAATACGACTTTTATGGGCCCAAGATCTTAAAACGAGAGATCGGTCTATATCTGGACCGATCTAGGCCAAATTGAAGAAGGGTGTCGAGAGATCGGTCTATATGACAGCCAAATCTGTACCGATCTGGGATTTATTGAAGAAGGACGTCGAAAGGCCTAACACAACTCACTGTTGCAAATTTCGTCGAAATCGAACAATAAATGCGCCTTTTATGGGCCCAAGACTTTAAATCGAGAGATTGGTCTAACAGGCAGGTATATCCAAATTTTGAGCTATCTGAGCCAAATTGCAAAAAGACGTGAAATAACCCAACACAACTCACTGTCCCAAATTTTATGGGCCCAAAACCTTAGATCGAGAGATCGGTCTATATTGCAGCTAAGTCCAAATCTGGACCAACTTGAGCTAAATTGAAGAAGGGCGTCGAAAAGCCTAACCAATTTTTGGCAAAATCGGACAATAAATACAACTTTTATGGGCCCAAGAGCTTAAATCGAGAGATCGAAGGGCCCAACACAACTCCCTGTCCCAAATTTCATCGAAATCGGATAATACATGTGAAATTTATTGGCGCTAGATTTTAAATCGCCAGATCGGACCGATGCAACCCATCTTTGAAGTTAGCATGCTCATAAACAAATAAAGAATCTGTGATAAGTTCCACCTCAATATCTCTATTCTTAAAGACGGACGGACATGGTAAGATGGTCATAGATTTTTACGATGATCAAGAATTTGAACAAGAACTTTATGGGGTCGGAAATGGATTTTTTGATGTATTGCAAATGGAATGACAAAATGAATACCCCTTTGGTGGTGGGTATATCAAAAATACTCAAAGTTCCGTTTATACCGACTCGAAATATTGGTTTAAGATACCATAAGGTACATATATTTTTGATCATCCGGACATTTTACGCCGATCTAGCCAAGTCCGTCCGTGTGTCGAAAGCACCCTTACTATACGGCTATACTACAATACTAATAATCCGATCTCCTGATTTAACTTCTTACACCTCCAGAGGGCTCAATTCTTAACTGATTTGGCTGAAATTTTGGTTTATCATAATATAGCTCCCATATAACCTACTTTCTCTCTTTTGAGATCTTGAGCACCTACAGAAACGATTTCTCATCCAAATATATAAAAAGTAAAACGCATTAAGTTTTCATGCCTTCCATCTTAGGATGGGGGGTATGCTAATTTCGTCATTCTGATTGTAACATCTCGAAATATGCGTCTGAGACCCTATAAAGTATATATATTCTTGATGTCATGTCATTTTATGTCGATCTAGCCATGTCCGTACGTCTGTCCGTCTGTCCGTCCGACCGTCTGTCCGTCCGTCTGTCTGTCGGAAGCACGCTAACTTTCAAAAAAGTAAAGCTGGGCGCTTGAAATTTTGCACAAATACTTTTTAATTAGTGTAGGATAGTTGGGATTGTTAATGGTCCAAATCGGTCCATGTTTTGATATAGCTGCCATATAAACCGATCTTGGATTTTGACTTATTGAGCCGCTAGAGGGCGCAATTCTCATTCGATTTGGCAGAAATTTTGTATAACGGCTTCTCTCATGACCTTTAATATTCTTGTCTAATGTGGTTTGAATCGATTTATAGCTTGTTCCATCTCCCATATAAACCGATCTCCCGAGTTTGCTTTTTGAGCCCCTACAAAGCGCAACTCTTATCCGAATGAACTGAAATACACAAAACACAAGGACTTCTTCAATGTTCAGCACTCAATTCATTTATGGTCCAAATCGGACTATGACCTTATATGGCTCTAATAGCATAACAGTTCATATTCAATATTCTTTGTTTGCCTAAAAAAGAGACCCCGTCCAAAGAATTCGACAAATGCCATCCATGGTGGAGGGTATATAAGATTCGGCACGGCCGAACTTGGCACGCTCTTACTTGTTAACTTTTATTTCAACCACGTAAATCAACCCGCCCTAATGTATATACTAGGATCGGAAAAGAATATTTCACAGTGTTTTTTTAATGGAATGTCGAAATGAATGTGCCTAGTGATGGGTATAATAATACATGGGGATTTCTTCTTAATCCTTTCACTACCGAAGAAAAAATTTTTTTCTCTTCGCAACTGCAGTGCTAAGAAGTGCAAACTGCTATTTTGGGGAATATATGTTAGTTGGCTTATCAGTAGCAAAATGTCCTTCTGAGAGGACATTGGTAGTCACTGCCCATGAACAAACTTCTCACTTATCAATGAGCGCAATTCGATTCAAATTTAAAGTCAATGTCCAGAGGACACCTTTTTTTATAGCCTGCCGCATTGCATAGCATAGCACTTCACAAATGTCGCCAGCCTTAGGAGGGGAAAACCATCGCTGATAATTCTTTTCTGATGTTCTCGCCAGGATTCAAATCCAGGCTTTCAGTGTCATATGCGGAGATGCTAACCTCTGCATTACAGTGGCCTGCAGCATGGAGTATATCATGTGCAACCCATAGTGGAGATAAGATACGGTTCAGCCGTATTTAAAATGCGTTCACTTGTTTGAGTCTCATATTATCCCAATCGACCTACATATCCGCTTTAGCGGACTAACAGTTTAACAATAAAAGTGCCTTTATCTGAATCCCATATGATCTTTATTGATCTACGAATTTGAGTGTGGATGTAAGGTGTACTCCATTCTTAAAATACTTCAATTCAGCCTGATATTCTCATGATGTCTGATTTGGTGGTTTTTTCGGGGGAGAGGTGGTCCCCCGGATACTTGGCCCTGAAAAAATATCAGCATCAAGCTCTTCTCTCAAATACCATTTATTTAAACCCCATATTGGCATTGGTTTGGAGGAGTTTACACGATGAGGCGTCCCCCAAACACATGGCCCCAAAATAGGTCATCAAATTCGTTTTCTAATCTCAAATACCTTTCATTTGAGCCACATATTGGCATGGTCGAAAAATATTTTCCCTTAAGGGGTGTTTTGGGAAAGGGGTGATGTCCTAAATACATGGTCCTACATTTGGATATCAAATTCGTATTCTACTTCCAAATACCTTTATTTGAGCCCCATATTGCGATGGTCAGTAACAAATTGCTGTTTGTGGGGTATTTTGTGAAAGGGGTAGACCCACCGAAAATTGGTCCTGAAAATGGGTATCAATTCTTCCTCTACCCCCCAATACCTTCCATTTAAGCTCCACATATTTCTATATATCATTTATTTGAACCCCATATTGCCATTGGCCTCAAAATTGGATATCAAATTCGTTTTCTAATCACATTTAAACTCCTTATTGCGAAAGTCAGCAAATATGTACGGTTTGGGGTATTGGCCCTAAAAACTATGAATATTTAGTTCCACTCTCTTTAAGACCCAAATTGTCTTGGTGAGCACATACGTGCTATTTGGGGGTTGTTATGGTGGTGGAACGTCCCCCAGACAGTTGGCCCCTAATGTTGATATCAAATACGTGGTCTACTCCCACATACCTTCAATTTGAACCCAATATTTCCATAGTCGCCAAACATAACCGGCTGAGTTGGCCTTGAAAATATATATTTCGGATTCGTGTTGCACTTTAAAACCCTCGTGTTGCACTTAAAAAAGCCTCATTTTGCAATAGTCAGAAGATATTTATTATTTGGGTGGTGTTGTGGGGTTGGGGTGGCCCCATAGAAAATTTTCCCGAAAATTGATATCAAATTCGTGCTTTACTCCCAAAGACCTTTCATTTGAGCCCCATATTGCAATGGTCGTAAACTTTTCCCCTTAGGGGGATGTTTTTGTTGAGAGGCGGCCCCCAAACACTTGGTCCCATATTTGGATGGCAGATTCGTATTCTACATTCAAATACCTTTTATTTAAGCCCCATATTCCCATGGTCAGTAAATAAGTCCTGTTTGGGGGGTGTTTTGGGAAAGTAGTGGACCCCCAGAAACGTGGTCCCACATTTGGATATCAGATTCGTATTCTACTCGCAAATACCTTTCATTTGAGTCCAAATTGCCATGGTCGGTAAATATGTCCGATTTAGGGGTTTTTTGGAGCTTGGAGTGGTAGGGGGCACTTGGTCCGACAATTGGATATCAGATACGTACCTTTCATTTGAGTTCCATATTGTCGTGATTGGTCTAAATATATGTTTGGTAGGTTTTAGGGTGGGGCATCCCTCTAGGTACCCCATCCGAAATTTCGATACCAAATTTTTATTTTTAGGGTACTATATGAGAGCGCTCAAAATTTCGCTTAAGTCGCACCACCCATCTCCGAGATCTGGCGTTTCTGAAAATTATTGTAAGGGGGAGGGTCCACCCCCCTTCAGATATCAAAAAATGTAGTACCCTGTTTTCATCACTGTGTCATTATGCACCATTTGTGAAAATTTCATGAATATCGGCTCAGCCGTTTCTGAGTCTATAAGGAACACACAAACATACAAATAAACAAACAATCAAACAAACAAACAAACCTACAAACAAACACAAATTGATTTTTATATATAAGACTATATAGCCTGTTGTTCTTTAATTGGGAAGTATATAAGTAACTTATGGCCTCATATGGGGGGATCGATCAGTATGGCAGATATATCCAAATGTATATAGCTCGATTCGGGAAGTAATTGATAAAAGTGTTCAGGGGGGCTAATAGTGGTGCAACTCAATGTTTCAAAAGCTTTTTATAGGCTTAAGTCCTTAAATCGGTAAATCGGTGTATATGAAAGTCATATTCAAATATGGCTTATGCCCTATTAGTTTGGCCTGAAAAAAATCCATTTCAATATTAGCATTTTTAAGGGCTGTAAGGTCATAACAACTGGCAAATGGACAGACAACTGCACAATGCTAATCGTCCTGGCGATTTACATGCATTACAAATAAAAATATATGCTTGGTGTATATTTCGACAAGTGCAAAGGGAGTGACAAAAGTATTTACGATGGTCTTGGTTAAAAAATATGACCAACATTTTTTAGGTTTTTCGGTTTTTATGTTTTTTATAGGAGAGTCAAAATTTATAGGAAAGTTTTTTTTGTCTGCCATTTAACTAGCAAATTTGCGACCTATTTAAACTTCATCGTTTTGAGCAACTTTCAATCTGGCCCTTTCACCATAAACAGCATAGCAGACCCAGGCTGATGGTAGTGCTGGCATGCGAAGCAAAACTTCCATTTGTTTTTCAACCACAGCACACAAAATGCTACAAAAAAACCCAATCCGTTAAATACGAAATGGTCAAAAGTTATGTAAGCATCGTAAATGATAATGGCTGCCTTGGACAAGGGAAGTCGGAATTGTTTCCGGTCTCTTTGCATTACATTTGCGACCACAACAGTTTGGTGCTTGTGTATGTGTGTGTGAGAGTGCATGTGCTTTTGCTTTTTGCAACATTAAATGAGAGCAAAAGTTATGCAAACAGGCCAAAGCTAAATTTAATTTCCTTTAAGGAAGTCACATTTAGGATATTTTTCCTTATAACGATTGAAATGATTAAATCGTTGCAAGGAAAATGAAGTTGAATGACGACAAACAAGGATATTAAGAAAATTCGAGTTATAGAGAAACATTAAAAAGAGATTAATGAACCTATTGAAAGAAATAGAAGTGGAAACGCAAAAGGGCCAAAAGTAATCAAGAGGAATTCAAGTATTGAATGACATTCTTAGATTTGGATATGACGACAAAATGTTTCCCAAAACGTTTCGCATAACGTCTCATTTCCTGTGATAAACAAATTTGGGAAAATTTAGTTTAGCTTAAACGTCTAGATTAGATATATTTTATTGTGAAACTCCACCGGTTTACATGGGATCTATATCAGGTTATAGACTGATTTGGACCATTGTTGGAATTCAAAACAGAAAACCACATGCAAAATGTCAGCCATATCAGGCAGAAATTGCGGCTTGTAAGGACTCACGAAGTCAAATCGGGAGATCGGTTTATATGTTAGCTATATCAGATTATAGACCGATTTGGACTGTACTAGACACAGACACAGACGGACACTAGAAGTCGTAGCAGAACACTCCCTGCAAAATTTCAGAAAAATCAGACAAAAATTGCGGCTTGTAAGGACTCAAGAAGTCAAATAGGGTTTATATGGGAGCTATATCACGTTATGAACCGATTTAGACCGAACTTGCCAAAGTTGTTGGAAATCACAGCGGACTACTACAGGCCAAATTTTAACCACATCGGACAAAAATTGCGGCTCCCAGGGTCTCAAGAAGTCGAATCTAGAGATGGGTTTATATGGGACCTATTGGGTTGCCCAAAAAGTAATTGCGGATTTTTTAAAAGAATGTAAATGCATTTTTAATAAGACTTAGAATGAACTTTAATCAAATATACTTTTTTAACACTTTTTTCTAAAGCAAGCTAAAAGTAACAGCTGATAACTGACAGAAGAAAGAATGCAATTACAGAGTCACAAGCTGTGAAAAAATTTGTCAACGCCGACTATATGAAAAATCCGCAATTACTTCTTGGGCAACCCAATATTTCAGTTTATAGACTGATTTGGATCACACTTGACATTGTTGTTGAAAGTCTTAACAGAACACCGCTTGCAAAATCGCTTCAGCCAAATCGGAAAAAAAACTGCGGCTTGTAAGGCCTCAAGAAGTGAAATCGGGAGATTGGTTTATATGTTAGCTATATCTAAATCTGAACCGATACGGCCCATTTGCAATCACTAAGGTCGGATGCCATTGCCAGATAGGTCTATTTGGGGACTATATCAAGATATCGTCTGATCTGATCCATATTCAACCTTAATGTTAGGAGTCCAAAGAAAACTCATTGTGCCAAATTTCATTGAAATCGGGTAATAAATGCCAATAATTAATTGGAGTCCACCGGAGCGCAGAGGTTAGCATGTCCGCCTATGATGCAGAACGCCTGTGTTCGAATCCTTCTCCCTCCTAATGCTGGACACATACATGAGGCACTATGCCATATAAAACTTCTCTCCAAAGAGCTGCGGCACCCCCGTTCGGATTTGGCTATAAAAAGGAGGCAGCTGAACCAATAACCTTGAAGAAATTTTCACAGATTGTGTAGGTTGGTCTGGAGGGAAACATAGGCTATATAAGTTTTTGATATCGAAAGGGGGGCGGACCCTCCCCCTTACCCAAAAAATACTGCCGAAAAATTTTCACAGATTGTCTAGGTTGGTCTGGAGGGAAACATAGGCTATGTAATTTTTTGATATCGAAAGGGGGGCGGACCCTCCCCCTTACCCCCAAAGTACTACCCAAAAATAAAAGTGGACCGATTGGGACAATATGGGATTCAAATGAAAGAAATTCAAGAGTATAGTACGAATTTCATATTAAAACTTGGGTCCAAGTAAATGAGGGGCCGCCCCAGCCCCAAAACCCTTTAAAATAAGTTTTTTGGACGATCATGACAATATGGGACTCAAATGAATGGTATTCGGGAGTAGATTACGAAAATGGTTAGAAAGTAGCAATAGGCTTTATAATTTATTGATAACGGAAGGGGACGGACCCTCCATCGTTACCCCAAAAACACCACCCAAAGTCCCAAGTTGACCGATAAGTACAATATGGGTATCAAATGAAAAGTATGCGGGAGTAGATAACGAATGTAGCATAAAAATTCATGTCAAAGTATAGGAGGTGACCCCACCCCCCGAAAAATGCCCAAAATGGGCACATTAGCTAATCACGGATATATGGGACTCAGTTTGTTTGTTCTGTAAGACTGAAAAATGTCAAAACCCATTTTCTCAAAATGTTCCCATATTGTGTAAGTTGATCTGTTAGGAAACTTAGGCTACATAATTTTTCGATATCGGAAGGGGGACGGACCCTCCCCCTTATGTCAAAAACACAACCCAAAATCAAAAGTGGAACGAGCGGGACAATATAGGTATCAAATGAAAGGTATTGGAGAGTAGAATATGAATATTGTATTAAAATTTGAATCTAAGTACCTATCGGGCCGCCCTAACCCCAAAACTCCCCCAAACAGACATATTGGACGTTCATTTCAATATGGGGCTCAAATGAAAGTTATTCGGGAGTAGATTTCGCATCTGGCATACAGAATCAGATTGAAGTATAGGGGATCACGCCACCCCTCAAAAACACCATTAGACCCATTATGACTATATGATAAAAGGCTGAATCGATTTTCTTAAAATGTTCATAGATATTGTAATGCCAACCATATTCAAAAGTGATCCGATGGGCATAATGGTACTTGGACCCAAATTTTAATTCCACGTACTTGGGCCCAAATTTTAATACCATATTCGTTTTTTGGTCTCCAATACCTTTCATTTGATAAAGGGTATCATATGAAAGGCATTGGAGATCAAAAAACGAATATGGTATTAAAATTTGGGCCCAAGTATCCAGCGGGCCGCCCCAACCATAAAACTTCTCTAAACAGATATATTCGAAGTTCATGCCAATATGGGACTCAAATGAAAAGTATTAGACAGCAGATTAAAAATATGCCATGGAACATTAGGTCCAAGTAATGGGGGGTCGCCCACCCCCAAATACCCCCAAATGGCCATATAAGCCGACCATGGCTATATGGGACTCAAAAGAAAGGTATTTGGGAGTAGATTACGAATGTGACATTGAAATTTGCGTTCAATTCTAGGTGGCGCTTTTCCTCCTAAAAATACGTAAAATTTGTTATATGACCCATTATGACAATATGGGACTCAAGTGAATGATAGTTGAGAATAGAAAACGAATTTGAAATAGAAAATCCAATTTTGGAGCCAAATGGTTTGGGGTACGCCCTAAAGCACCCCCTAAACTGAACTTCATTTTCGTTGGGAGGCCGCTCCAGGCCCAAAACACCCTCCAAGTCGTTCATGTTTACCGGCCATGGCAATATGGGGCTCAAATTAAAGGTATTTGGAAGTGCAGCACGAATTTGATATCCATATTTGAGTCGAAATATCTGAGGTGCCATCCCTCCGCTAAAAAGTAATTCTCATTTCCCTAATTTCTAAAAACACCAGGAACCTAGAAAGAGAAAAGAACGAATTTGATATCTATTGTCAGTGCAAAGTGCCGGTGGCCGCTCCAGGCCCAAAGCACCCTCCAAGTCGTTCATGTTTACCGGCCATGGCAATATGGGGCTCAAATTAAAGGGATTTGGAAGTGCAGCACGAATTTGATATCCATATTTGAGTCGAAATATCTCATTTCCCTAATTTCTAAAAACACCAGAAACCGAGAAGGGGCAAAGTTCTCGCACATCAATGAGTGCTTTCCGATTCAAGTTTCAATTCAATGATAAGGGTCCTTTTTTTATAACCGAGTCCGAATTGCGTTCCGACGGTCATTTTTTAAATGACCGTACATGGCATTGTGCCTCGCAAATGTCGCCAACATTAAGAGGGGATAACCACCGCTTTGTCCGAAGTTCTCGCCAGGATTCGAACGCGCTCAGTGTCATAGGCTACAATGGCACGAATTCGATATCCGCATACAGGGCGAAGTGTCCCCACCCTAATAAGATATTAGAGAGTTAAAGAAGGCGCAGCGGAGCGGGGCCGATTCGGGTAGTAGGTCTATAAACAGATATGTAGCCCTCATATAAACCGATCCCTGGATTTGATTCTTGAGCCCCAAGAATCTTCAATTTTCATCCGATTTGGCTAAAGTTTGAGACAAAAATTTGATATATGACTTTCAACATCCATGTCGAAAATGATCCGAACCTTGGTTTGCCTATAAGGAGATATCGGGCAAAGAACTTGACAAATGCGATCCATGGTGGAGGGTATATAGGATGCGCACATTAACTTGTTTCCCATATTTTCTTTCAACTATCTGCAAAAATGTAACAACAGTTTTTTATTGCCATAGCCACGAATAAACAACATTTGGTCACTCTAAAGTTTGCTTTAAGCTTAATATTGTTATGGGAGGGAGAAGGAAAATAAAATACAAAGTCCCGAATGGCCTTAAGGAGTCTTTCGCCACAAAGTTACAGCAAACAATACGAATCTGAAGAACCTTTGCCTTAAGAGCATTACAAGAGGGTCCACTTACATGCTGGCGTATTTTGTTTGTGCAACACTAAATCAATAAAAATGCTCTTATTCATCCTGTCTTTCTTGCTTGTGGAGATGTTTTTTTGGGGTTTTGTTTTGCTTGGTTTGTGCTCAGTTTTGTAATAGCCATTGTTTATTTGAACTCAAGTATCATTAACAAAAAAAAAATCCTGGCACAACATAAAAGCAAACAAGCACCTGCACTTAATTGTGCAAAAGGGCGATTTAATAGCCTTGACACAAAGTTCCACATGCACTCAACTCTCTCCACCCACTAGATAAGCTAATCCTTAAAATCCTTTTCTCCATCTGCTCCCTGCTGTGGTTTTGTTCGCAACTCATGCCATGTAGCCTATCATTTGCAGAAAATAAATACCAGGGCGTTTACATCGTTGCTTGGCCATATTTTATGCAAACAATAATTTATAGCATAAAATTGTTGCATGGCATAATAATTATTTTTTAAACTAATGGGCGTTGAAGTTTAGTTCATGCTAGAGGTAATTTAGGATACCAATGTGCAAAAATAGAATGAAACGAAAAAAAAACGTTTAATTTATTTCAAGAAAAAGGGGAGTGGAATTAATTGACCCCAATATTTAAACTTTTTGGGGCGTTCAACATCACAAGAATAATAAATGAGTGTATTTTGCTTAAACGTAGGAAAGGAAAGTAAGTAGGGACATAGGTATAACAAGTAAAAGCGTGCTAAGTTCGGCCGGGCCGAATCTTATATACCCTCCACCATGGATCGCATTTGTCGAGTTCTTTTCCCGGCATCTCTTCTTAGGCAAAAAAGGATATAAGAAAAGAGTTGCTCTGCTATTAAAACGATAACAAGATATGGTCCGGTTCGGACCACAATTAAATTATATGTTGGAGACCTGTGTAAAATTTCAGCAATTCGTATAAGAATTGGGCCCATTGGGGCTCACGAAGTAAAATAGAGAGAACGATTTATATGGGATCTGTATCGGACTATAGACCGATTCAGACCATAATAAACACGTTTGTTTATGGTCATGAGAGGATCCGTCGTACAAAATTTCAGGCATATCGGATAATAATTGCGACCTCTAGGGGTCAAGAAGTCAAGATCCCAGATCGGTTTATATGGCAGCTATATCAGGTTATGAACCGATTTAAACCTTACTTGACACAGTTGTTAAAAGTAAAAATAAAATACGTCATGCAAAATTTCAGCCAAATCGGATAGGAATTGCGCCCTCTAAAAGCTCAAGAAGTCAAATCCCCAGATCTGTTTATATGACAGCTATATCAGGTTATGGACCAACTTAAACCATACTTGGCGCAGTTGTTGGGTATCATAACAAAACACGTCATGCGAAATTCCATTCCATTCGGATAAGAATTGCGCCCTTTAGAGGCTCAAGAAGTCAAGTCCCCAGATCTGTTTATATGACAGCTATATCAGGTTTTGAACCGATTTGAACCATATTTGGCACAGTTGTTGGATATCATAACAAAACACGTCGTGCAAAATTTCATTCCAATCGGATAAGAATTGCGCCCTCTAGAGGCTCAAGAAGTCAAGACCCAAGATCGGTTTATATGGCAGCTATATCAGGTTATGGACCGATTTGAACCATACTTGGCACAGTTGTTGGATATAATAACAAAACACGTCGTGCAAAATTTCATTTCAATCGGATAAGAATTGCGCACTCTAGAGGCTCGAGAATTCAAGATCAAGATCGGTTTATAGACAGCTATATCAGTTTATAAACCGATTTGGACCATACTTGGCACAGTTGTTGGCTATCATAACAAAACACGTCGTGCAAAATTTCATTCCAATCGGATAAGAATTGCGCACTCTAGAGGCTCCAGAAGTCAAGACACAAGATCGGTTTATATGACAGCTATATCATTTTATAAACCGATTTGAACCATACTTGGCACAGTTGTTGGCTATCATAACAAAACACGTCATGCAAAATTTCATCCCAATCGGAAAAGAATTGCGCACTGTAGAGGCTCGAGAAGTCAAGACCCAAGATCGGTTTATATGGCAGCTATATCAAAACATGGACCGATATGGCCCATTTACAATACCAACCGACCTACACTAATAAGAAGTATTTGTGCAAAATTTCAAGCGGCTAGCTTTACTCCTTCGGAAGTTAGCGTGCTTTCGACATACAGACGGACGGACGGACGGACATGGCTAGATCGACATAAAATTTCACGACGATCAAGAATATATATACTTTATGGGGTCTCAGATGAATATTTCGAGTAGTTACAATCAGAATGACCAAATTAGTATACCCCCCATCTTATGGTGGAGGGTATAAAAACAGCTGAATGGGGTTTCCTGAAATTTTCACAGATTGTAGCTTTGGCCCTCAGTGGAAGTAGGGCACTTACTTTTTCGATAGTCGAAGGGATGACGGACCTTCCCCCTCACCATAATTGTCAAAAATGTCTTAACTCGGAGATACAGGCACCGATTTAAGCGAAATTTTGTTTCCATGTAAAAATTTGGGAGGAGCGCCCCATCTATTCTTGCTGTGTAGGATTTGAGGCGGCTGCATCTGCCGGATCGTAATTGAGCCAGAATTACTCCGGTTTTGCAGGGGGAGGTCAATTTTTTCAGGCACATTCAACCGTTAGCTATTCACCGCACCGCTACCATGCATGCATGAATAGTTTTTAGATCCCCTTGATATCCCGCTTGATGTAGAGGTTCTCTTTTATAGCGCCGAAGCTCTCGCTCTAGATCATATATATCCACTATTAAATCTTCAGGGCGGTGGATATCAATCCACAAGATGATGATTTGGATGGTGCCTGCGATAACAGCCCAGAAGGTATTGTTTAGACAGCGTGAAGTTATGTCAGTTCAAAGTGCGGCATTCCGGCAGATTTGAATATTATTCCACAGCGTGTCACATAGCTGACGAGACCACACCGCATGTGGGGAGAAAGTATTATAACTTGATGGAATCGTTTCTCCATTGACTATCACATTATAGTGAACAATGTGACTGAAGATTTGGTGGCAGGTTAAATAGTGGCGGAGATATCACCCCGCATTGGGAAACTCCCTGTTTCGCTCTACGGTGTTTTGCCTTTTTACTCCTAACTACCACAAATGACTGGCGACCAAACAGATTCTCGACCCAGATTCGCGACCCAGATTCGCGACCCAACGATTCAGGCCTAGCTAGAGCGGGGTTTTGGCGATTTTCTCAAACAGATTGGCATGGCTGACAGCGTCGTATGCCTTCTATAGATCCAGTGCTACAAGAACCTTTCTATTCTCCAACTAGACTCCGGGTGAGTAGTCCTTCAAGCGTCTTGGCTACTGGTGAGAGAAGGGACATCGGCCAAAATTCCCGTCGGTACCAAATTTAAACACGTTGGGAAAAATGTGAAAACAGTGACTTGCAATTTGTACACAAATTAATGTCGACAGACAGATATGTAGACGGATGGACGGACAATCAGATACATGGACACCTCTATGCTTATCGATGGTTTTATCCCTCGTCTATATGGGTGTTACAAACAAATGCACTGAGTTATAATACCCACAGGGTATTATACATGCCTTATATATAAAACATAATTTATATATGAAGCATTTATGTTAATTCATTCTACGCAAATGTAAATTAATGTTTTTTGCAATCCAAAAAACAATTGTGACTGCGCATAAAAATTTTGTGCATGGTTTCAAGCTGGTTAGAAAAGTAAAATTTGTGTATTCTGAAATTAAATTTTCGAACAGGATTTTCGGCGACTCACTTTATTAAATGAAATTAAAAAAATTCGAGAAAGCCATTCATTTTATAAGCGAATGTTGCAGGTATGATTGCTGCGACGCACTGTGGGATAGAATCGAAAAATACTAGAGCTTTATATGTGGTCCTATTTCCAAAATAGTTTTTTAGAGGATAGTGTTCAAAAATCACCACAAAGACTTCCAATAGAGGTCTACAATATCCATTCTGGTCTCTGGAATTTTCGACTATTACTTTTTTTTTAATTTTGCCCGAGATAGGCTTTGTATCTTCCCATATAAGAGGGCATTTGAGGTTAGATTTTCATTTGGACACATAATTTGGATTGGTGACAAAGTACAAAAACCACTCTGCCGCTAAAAGGATGGTACTCCAAATCCGAATATTCAGTTAAAAGTTATACAGTTTGGAGTTCCATAAATTAAAAAAAATATTTTTTTAAGTTTTGGGACACATATAGTATTTTCTTTGTTTAGTCTCTATTGAAAAAATATGCTTAAATACCTACATTTTTATACCCACCACCGTAGGATTTCATTTAGTCATTCCATTTGCAACACATCGAAATATCAAATTCCGACCCTACAAAGTATGTATATTTCGGATCGTGGTAAAATTCTAAGACAATTTAATGATGTCCGTGTGTCTGTCAAAAATTGAGATATTGAACTGAAATTTGGCACAGATACGTCTGCTTAAATTTGAAACAGTGAGTAGTTTAAGGCTTCCCGACAACTTACCTAAATATGGTTAAGATCGGCCTATATTTAGATATAGCTACCATATAAACCGATCTCCCGATAATGGGTCTGAAGACCAAAAAAGCTTTATTTATTACCCGATTTCTCTGAAATTTGCAACAATAGGTTATTTTAAACCTCCCAAAATCTGACCTAAATATGGATTAGGTCGGTCCATATTTAGATATAGCTGCCATATAGACCGATCTCACGATAAGTGGTCTGAAGCTCATACAAGCTTTCTTTACTACCCGATTTCGCTGAAATTTATAGTCCCCATCTAAATATGGTTCAGATGGGACTATATTTAGATATAGTTGCCATATAGACCGATCTCTCGATAAAGGGTCTGAAGGCCATAATAGCTTTAATTTATATCCGATTTCGCCGAAATTTAAAACAATGGGTTCTTTAAAGCCTTCCGATATTTGACCCAAATATGGTACAGATCGGAACTTATTAAGATATAGCTGCCATATAGACCGATCGTCCGATAAAGGGTCTGAAGGCCATAAAATCTTTAATTTTTATCCGATTTCGCGCAGTTTTAAGCCTCCCGATATCTGACCTAAATATGGTTCAGATCGGACTTTATTTAGATATAGCTGCCATATAAACCGATCTCTTGATAAGGGGACTGAAGCCCATTAAAGCTTTATTTATTACCCGATTTCGCTGAAATTTGAAACAGTGAGTTTTTCTGAGTCTTCCGACATCTGACCTTAATATGGTTCAGATCGGTTTATAATTGGATTGATCTGCCAAAAAGACCAATATTGAGCTCTACAAAATTGAATAGTGCCATATATATTAGACCACTCAAAGTTCGTGCTGAATTCGGATGCATAAGTTATCCATTAAGTAATCACCGGATAGTGATCACCTAGGTGGTGGGTATCCAAAGTTCGGCCCGGCCGAACTTAATGCTTTTTTACTTGTTATACCCTCCACCATAGGATGGGGTATACTAATTTCGTCATCCTCGAAATATTCGTCTGAGACCCCATAAAATATATATATATATTCTTGATCGTCGTGACGTTTTATGTCGATCTAGCCGTTCGTCCGTCCGTCTGTCTGTCAAAAGCATGCTAAATTTCGAAGGAGTAAAGCTAGCCACTTGAAATTTTACACAAATATTTCTTATTCGTGTAGGTCGGTTGGAATTGTAAATGGACCATATCGGACCATGTTTTGATGTAGCTGCCATATAAACCGATTTGGGTCTTTATTTTTGAGCTTCTAGAGAGCGCCATTCTCGTCCGATTTGACTGAAATTTTGCACGTGACGTTTTGCTATCACTTCCAACAACTGCGCTAAGTATGGTTCAACTCGATCTATGTTTTGATATAGCTGTCATATAAACCGATCTTGGGTCTTGACTTCTTGAGCCTCTAGAGGGCGCAATTCTTATCCGATTTTACTGAAATTTTGCACGTAGTGCTTTGGTATCACTTCCAACAACTTTGTTTAGTATGATTGAAATTAGTTCGTAACCTCATATAGCTGCCATATAAACCGATCTTGGATCTCGAATTCTTGAGTCTCTAGAGGGCGCAATTCTTATCCGATTAGAATGAAATTTTGCACGAAGTATTCTGTTGTGGTGTCCAACAACTGTGCCAAGTATGGTTCAAATTGGTGTATAACCTGATATAGCTGCCATATAAACCGATCTTGGGTCTTGAATTCTTGAGCTTCGAGAGGGCGAAATTCTTATCTGATTTGGCCGAAAGTAAGCTTTCGATGGAGTAAAGCTAGGCGTTTGCAATTTTTCACAAATGGGTCTTGATTTCTTGATCCTCTAGAGGGCGTAATTCTCGGCCGATTTGACTGAAATTTTGAACGTGGTGTTTTGGCATCACTTCCAATAACTGTTCTAAGTATGGTTTAAATCGGTTCATAACCTGATATAGCTGCCATATAAACCGGTCTTGGGTCTTGATTTCTTCAGCTTTTAGAAGGCGCAATACTTATCCGATTTGGATGTAATTTTGCACGTAGCCTTTTGGTATCACTTTCAACAACTGTGCTAAGTATGATTCCAATCAGTTCATAACCTGGTATAGCTGCCATATAAACCGATCTTGGATTTAGACTTCTTGAGCCTCTAGAGAGCGCAGTTATTGTCGAATTTGGCTGAAATTTCGGCAACGGCTGCTCCCATAACCTTCAACATACATGTGAAATATGGTCTAAGTCGATCTATAGCTTAAAACAGCTCCCATAAAAGCCGATCCCCCAATTTTGCTTCTTGATCCCCTACAAGGTGCAATTCTTATCCGAATGAAGTGAAATATTACACAACGACTTCTACAAGGTTCAGCATTCAATTCATGGTCTGAATCAAACTATAACTTGATAAAGCTCCAATAGCATAAAGTTCTTATTCCTTATTCTTTGTTTGCCTAAAAAGGGATACCGCGCAAAGAACTCAACAATGTGATCCATGGTGGAGGGTATATAAGATTCGGCCCGGCCGAACTTAGCACGCTCTTACTTGTTACGGATACTTTTATCTGCAAAACTCAAAAAGAATTATTAAGATATATTTATTATTATACCTTACACCACTACTGAGTACAGTGTATTATAAATTAGTGAATTTGTTTGTGACATCCATAAGGAAGAGAGATAGACCCATTGGTAAGTAAACCGATCGACTCAGAACCACTTTCTGATTTGATTTAGCTATGTTCGTCCGTCTGTCTGTCCGTCTGTCAGTCTGTTCACGTTAATTTGTGTAGAAACTACAGGTCTTAGTTTTCATCCGATCGTCTTCAAATTTGGTACAAGCATGTTTTTTGGCCCAGAGACGAAGCCTATTGAAGTTGGAAAAAATCGCTTCAGATTTAGATATTGTTCCCATAATTATGTTCGTCCGATTTTCAGTAATAATGCTATAAAATGGTCATTTGTTAACCAATTCTTCCGAAATTTAGCAGGAAGGATTTTCTTATAACTCTCGATATTACATATGAATTTCATAGATATCGGTTCAGATTTGGATATAGCTGCCATATATATAAATCGACCGATTTTTACTTCTAGAGTCACTACAAGCTCATCTATTGAGCAAGCGTCCCAAAATGTTGTACAACGGTTTCCTCGACGACTTCCACAATATGTGTAAAGTTTGCTCGAAATCGGTTCAGATTTAGATATAGCTCCCATATAGCTCCCATACATATGTTCGTCCGATTTGCAGTAATAGTGCAACAAAATGGTCATTTGTTTACCGATTCTCTTGAAATTTGGTAGGAGAGATTTTGTCTTGCCTTTCGACATTCCTGGTGATATTCATAGATATCGGTTCAGATTTAGATATAGCTGACATACATATGTCATTTGTCAACCGTTGTTATTACATATTGAACATCGTTAGGTTAGGTTAGGTAAAAGTGGCAGTCCTTTGCAGACTCACTTAGAAAATTTTAAGCCCATTGCGATACCACAGTAGCGACAGACCAAGGCTTCTGGCGGGAATCGAACCCACAATGCCTGCACTGGTAATCCAAGCACGCTGCCAACTTGGCTACCGAGGCGCCTCATACATATTGACCATATTTGCTCCAAATTTGGTAAGGATTGTTTAATAACCCATCTGAAAACATCCGCCGAGGTCCATCAAAATTGTTTCAGAATTGGATATAACTTCCACATTGTACTTATAGGTAGGTGTAGGGTATTATACAGTCGGCATCTCCCGACTTTTGCGCTTCCTTGCTGGTTTTCTTTCAATTTTTTTCGATTTGATTTTCAGATTATAGATAAGAGATATCTATACCCGTTATTAAACGGCAGTTATATTACTAGTTTTTTTTTTGATTCCATCCCACTGTATGATGTTTTGATTGCGTATTTGAGTGGAAAATTTGTTGCGGCATGTTGCCACTTAACTTCAGCTCTTACCATTGCGTATCAAATATGAAACAAGATGGTAATTTACTTTTGCCAAACGCAATACTTATAATCGTATTCTCATACCAAGGAATCATTTTAAGAATTTCCTTATGTAAGCTTTTAATAAAAATCAGTATTGTATGCTGGAATTGAACATTCCTTAACAAATATTCCTAAAAATTTCAAATTGTCTTTTGATCCCATTTTAGTTAATAATGAAACCTAAAAATTTTTTGCAAAATTGGTTTTTGTGAAACCATCAAAAAGCGTGCGAATTGTTGTTTGAACCTTGAAAGGAAGTCATTTGAAAACACTTAAAATTTCATGTGTTAACTTCTTGTGGGAAAAATTTAAGCTCCTAGAGGCTCATCAAGTGAAATCGTTTTATATATAGGCTACATCTGTCCAAGGACCATATATGGTTTGGTTATTGGAGAACAGAAGTGCACTGCACTTCTGTACAGCTAAGTCGTCTCAACAAAATGACGAGATTAGCATAGCCCCCACCCCCCCAAATGCCATGATGCTACAAAACATGCAATTGTACTTTCTAATTCTTTACATTGCCAACATTCAATTGCAATCCAACTATTGATGGGTTTACATTTGACAAGGACAAACTTTTAAAGTGGCCAACTTATGTATATTTGCTAGCAAATCCTTATCCATACAACACCAATAACAACAGCATGAGTCTACTTGTGTGTGTATGGGTGGTGGGGCAGAGGAGGGGGTGCGGGAGACAAATGTTGCAGATTGTGCCACCGAAAATGTGATAAATGTGCAAGTCATGCAATACATTACAGTCGAACATAAATCTTTTTGGAAAGTTTTTAATATTTTCCTGTAATACAGTTGATCTTCTTCGGTTTCTTCTTTTACATCTTCTCTTCTCTTCTCTGCTTTGCTGGGCCAACTACAAACTTTGAACCTCAAGTGTGAAGTAGTTTTGAAGTTGGGCGTTATTTTTATGTTTTTTTTTTATTTTTTCTTCAAAGGACCAAAGGAAAAACAAAACTTTTTAAGTTATCCATGTCAGTTGTGTTAAACTGTTGGATGCTGCTCGAATGCGGATATGAAAACCTACGATATATCTGCAAGTATTTCTGTATTTCTGTGTTTCGTTGTATGTGGTGGTATTACAAATTTGTTTGTTTAGTTTAGCCTGTAATCGTAACCACAAAGTTTTGGTTCTCATTTTTGCTAAGCCATCAAACTTAGGCAAGAGCTCTTACCAACTTTGAAGAGGAAAATAATTTTCTTATGAAGAACCACATAAAGTTAATCAAATATTTGACTTTACTTTTCCTTCGTTAAGGATTATGTTCTTATTTACAAAAAAAAAAAAAAAAAGTTCACTTAAGACTTTTCTAATCTGTAGTGTGAAACCAATTTCCCAAAAGTCTATGTTTTTATAAACTGCGAAAATTTTCAAAGGCTAAAATAAATCCTTTCAAATTAGGGTTTGCCAAAATTTGAAACCAAAATTTCTTATAGAGTCATTATTGGATGAGGTTGGAACAGGAAGGAAATGAAGTTGAAGACCATAGCAGAAGTCATTAGGTATAATTTCAATCCATTCGACTAAGAATTGCGCCTTGTAGGGGCTCAAGAAGCATAATCGGGAGATAGGTTTATATCGGAGCTGTATCAGGCTATAGATCGGTTCAAACTATATTGAGCACGTATGTTAAAGGTCATGGGAGAAGCCTTTTTACAAATTTTAAGCCAATCGGATAAGAGTAGCCCCATCCGGTTTATATGGCAGCTATATCAAGTTATGAACCTATTTGAACCATACTTAGCACAGTTTTTGGAAGTCATAACAAAACACTTCATGCTAAATTTCACTTAAAGCGGTTTATATGGCAGCTTTATCAGGTTTTGGACCGATTTGGACCATACTTAACATATTTGTTGGAAGTTATAACAAAACATGTTATGTACCGATTTAAACCATACTTAACACAGTTATCGGATGCAAAATTTAAGCCGAAGCGGATGAGAATTGCGCCCTCTAGTGGCTCAAGAAGTCAAGATCGAAGATAGGTTTATATGGCAGATATATCAGGTTATGTACCGATTTGAACCATACATTGCACAGATATTCGAAGTAATAAAAAAACAGCGGATGAGAACTGCGCCCTCTAGTGGCTCGGAAGTAGAAGATCAAAAATCGGTTTATATGGCAGCTTTATCAGGTTTTGGGCCGACTTTGATAATACTTAACACATTTGATATCAGACAGATCAGATCAGAATTGCGCCCTCTAGAGGCCTAAGACGTCTCGATTCCAGATCGGTTTATATGACAGCTATATCAGGTTATATGACAGCTATATCAAAACATTTCATGCAAAATTTCAGCTAAAGCGGATGACAATTGCGCCCTATTGTGGCTCAGAAGTCCAAGTTCGGTTTATATGGCAGCTTTATCAAGTTTTGGACTGATTTGGTCCATACTTAACACATTTGATATCAAGCAGATCGGATGAGAATTGCGCCCTCTATAGGCCTAAGACCTGTCGATTTCACATCGGTTTATATAACAGCTATGTCAGGTTATGTGCCGATTTAAATCATACTAAGCACAGTTATTGGAGGTCATAACAAAACATTTCATGCAAAATTTAAGCCAAAGCGGAAGAGAATTGCGCCCTCTGGAGGCCTAAGACGTCTCGATCCCAGATCGGTTTATATGGCAGCTATATCAGGTTATGTGCCGATTTAAGCCATACTTTGCACAGTTATTGGAAGTGATAACAAAATATGGTATGCTAAATATAAGCCAAATCGGATGAGAATTGCGCCCTCTAGAGGCCTAAGACGTCTCGATCCCAGATCGGTTTAAATGACAGCTGTATCAGGTTATGTGCCGATTTAAACCATAGTAAGCACAGTTGTTGGAAGTGATAACAGGACATTTCATGCAAAATTTCAGCTAAAGCGGATGAGAATTGCGCTCTCTTGTGGCTCAGAAGTCCAAGTTCGGTTTATATGGCAGCTTTATCAGGTTTTGGACCGATTTGAACCATACTTAATACACATGATATCAGGCAGATTGGATGAGTATTGCGCCCTCTAGAGGCCTAAGACGTCTCGATTCCAGATCGGTTTATATGGCAGCTATATCAGGTTTTGGACCAATGTAAACCATATTCAACACATTTGTTAAAAGTCATAACAAGACATTTCATACAAAATTTCACCCAAAGCGGATGAGAATTGCGCCCTCTAGTGGCACAGAATTCCAAGATCCAAGATCGGTTTATATGACAGCTATATCAGGTTTTGGACCGATGTAAACCATACTTAACTCATTTGTTGAAAGTCATAACAAATCATACCATGCTAAATATCAGCCAAATTGGGTGAGAATTGCGCCCTCTAATGGCTCAAGAAGTCAGGATCCAAGATCGGTTTATATGGCACCTATATAAGGTTTTGTACCGATTTGAAACATACCAAGCATAGTAGTTGGAAGTTATAAGAAAATATTTCAGGCAAAATTCCATCCCAATCGTATAAGAATTGCGCCCTCTAGTGGCTCAGATGTCCAAGACCCAAGATCGGTGTATATGGCAGCTGTATCAGGTTATGGACCGATTTGAACCATACTTAACACATATGATATCAGGCAGATCGGATGAGTATTGAGTCTCGATCCCAGATCGGTTTATATGGCAGCTATATCAGGTTTTGGACCAATGTATACCATACTCAACACATTTGTTGAAAGTCATAACAAGACATTTCATACAAAATTTCACCCAAAGCGGATGAGAATTGCGCCCTCTAGTGGCACAGAATTCCAAGATCCAAGATCGGTTTATATGACAGCTATATCAGGTTTTGGACCGATGTAAACCATACTTAACTCATTTGTTGAAAGTCATAACAAATCATACCATGCTAAATATCAGCCAAATTGGGTGAGAATTGCGCCCTCTAATGGCTCAAGAAGTCAGGATCCAAGATCGGTTTATATGGCACCTATATAAGGTTTTGTACCGATTTGAAACATACCAAGCATAGTAGTTGGAAGTTATAAGAAAATATTTCAGGCAAAATTCCATCCCAATCGTATAAGAATTGCGCCCTCTAGTGGCTCAGATGTCCAAGACCCAAGATCGGTGTATATGGCAGCTGTATCAGGTTATGGACCGATTTGAACCATACTTAACACAGCAATTGGAAGTAACTACAAAATACTTCACGCAAAATTTCATCCCAATCGGATAAGAAGTGCGCCCTCTAGTGGTTCGTGAAGTCAAAATCACGATCATTTACAATTCCAACCGACCTACACTGATAAGAACTATTTGTGCAAAATTTCAAGAGCCATGCTTTACTCCAGCGAAAGTTAGCGTGCTTTTGACAGACGGATAGGCCGACGGACATGGCTAGATCGATTTAAAATGTCATGGCGATCAAGAGTATTTATACTTTATGGGGTTTTACACGAATATTCCGAGGTGTTACAAACGGAGTGACGAAATTAGTGTACCCTAATCGTATAGTGGAGCGTTATAACACAAAAACATTGTGAAATGGAATTCATTTTATTTGAAATGACGTATGCAACAAATCAACATAATCGTTACCGAACCTGCTTGCCGACATGGGAGAACTGTGAGTACCACACAGGCTGGAACTCTGAGTTCATCTTTATCACGAGAAACTTTGCTAAAAGCTACCGGGTTGCGGATAAGCCTAAGCTTTGTATGTATGCGGAGTAGTTAAAAATTCAGCCATGGGCAATCACCGGTTTCGAGAGGATAATCTCATTGGGGCCTATGATACTCGAAATGACTAGACGAGTTATTGTAGGCTAATGAACTATAGCTGCCGTAATACGTGACATGTGGATGTGGGTTTGTGACTAGTAGGAGATTGAAACTTGTCTCCAGATTTACTCTGGTACATGAGAGACTAGCATAATCCGCTTAAAGGCAAAATTCGTTAACCTTCGCCTTATCCAATACTCATACGGATGACCATTTTGGTTGTATTATTATATCCTATACCACCATAGAGGTACAAGGTATTATAACTTGAATTTCTTTGTTACACCCAAGAGGAAGAGAGTTTAATAAGTATACTGATCGACTCAGAATCACTATCTGATTCGATTTAGCTATGTCCATCTGTCTGTCTATCCGTCTATCCAAGATCAACGGATCCAAATTTGGCACATGCATTTTTTTGTGACAAATTTGCGGATTGTTTAACAACCCACCTGAAAACATCCGCCGAAATCCATCGAATTGGTTCAGAGTTACATATAGCTCCCACCTTGTACTTATAGGGTAGGTGTAGTATATTATATAGTCGGCACCGCTGCACTTTTGACTTTCTTTACTGATTTTTCTTATATCTTTTCTAATTTTTGCCCGATTCGCATTCGGTTTGGACTCACAGAACAAACTTTGATATATTTTGAACAGGCCACAAAACGATAGATTTTCTTAGCCTCATATATTGAAAATCTTGCCATATACATTTAGAAATGTATAATGTAATCAAAGTTACATATAATAAGAGGAACACTTATGTGATATCAAACCATAAAAAAACAAGTAAAAAGGTATTAAATTCAACCGGGCCGAACTTTGGATACCCACCACCTCGGGTGTATATGAAAACCCCCTTTCGCCAAAATCTGGTGAAAATTGGATGACCAAATTCGGCACGGACATTGAGTGGTCTAATATCTATAAGTCACTGTTGAAATTTCAACAAAATCGGTTAAAAAATAAAGCTTTTATGGGCTTCAGACCCTTTTTCTGGAGATCGATCTATATAGCAGCAATATCTAAATATAGTCCGATCTGTACTATATTTGTGTCAGATGTTGAGAGGCCTAAAAGTGAGCACTTTTCCAATTTTCAGCGAAATCGGATAAAAAACAAGTAAAAGCGTGCTAAGTTCGGCCGGGCCGAATCTTATATACCCTCCACCATGGATCGCATTTGTCGAGTTCTTTTCCCGGCATCTCTTCTTAGGCCAAAAAGGATATAAGAAAAGATTTGCTCTGCTATTAGAGCGATATCAAGATATTGTCCGGTTTGGACTACAATTAAATTATATGTTGAAGACCTGTGTAAAATGTCAGCCAATTCGAATAAGAATTGCGCCCTTTGTGGGCTCAAGAAGTAAAATAGAGAGATCGATTTATATGGGAGCTGTATCGGGCTATATACCGATTCAGACCATAATAAACACGTATGTTAATGGTCATGAGAGAATCCGTCGTACAAAATTTCAGGCAAATCGGATAATAATTGCGACCTCTAGAGGCTCAAGAAGTCAAGACCCAAGACCGGTTTATATGACAGCTATATAAGGTTATGGACCGATTTGAATCATACTTGGCACAGTTGTTGGATATCGTAACAAAACACGTCGTGCAAAATTTCATTCCAATCGGATAAGAATTGCGCACCCTAGAGGCTCAAGAAGTCAAGACCCAAGATCGGTTTATATGGCAGCTATATCAGGTTATAAACCGATTTAAACCATACTTGGCACAGTTGTTGGATATCATAACAAAACACGTCGTGCAAAATTTCATCCCAATCGGATAAGAATTGCGCACTCTAGAGGCTCAAGAAGTCAAGACCCAAGATCGGTTTATATGACAGCTATATAAGGTTATGGACCGATTTGAACCATACTTGGCACAGTTGCTGGATATCATAACAAAACACGTCGTGCAAAATTTCATCCCAATCGGATAAGAATTGGACACTCTAGAGGCTCAAGAAGTCAAGACCCAAGATCGGTTTATATGGCAGCTATATCAAAACAAAGACCGATATGGCCCATTTACAATCCCAACTGACCTACACTAATAAGAAGTATTTGTGCAAAATTTCAAGAGGCTAGCTTTACTCCTTCGGAAGTTAGCGTGCTTTCGACAGACAGACGGACGGACGGACGGACGGACAGACGGACGGACATGGCTAGATCGACATAAAATTTCACGACGATCAAGAATATATATACTTTATGGGGTCTCAGACGAATATTTCAAGTAGTTACAATCAGAATGACGAAATTAGTATAACCCCCATCTTATGGTGGAGGGTATAACAAAGCTTTTATGGGCTTCAGACCCCATATCGGGCGATCAGTCTATATGGCAGCTATATCTAAATATAGTCCGATCTACGCTATATTTGAATCAGATGTCGGGAGGCTTAAAATAACCTACTGGTTTAAATTTCAGCGAAATCGGGTAATAAATAAAGCTTTTATGGGCTTCAGACCCTTCATTGGGAGATCGGTCTATCGGCAGCTATATCTAAATATAGTCCGATCTGAACCATAGTTGAGAGACTGAAAACTGCGCACTGTTCCAAATTTAAGCGAAATCGGATGAAAAATAAAGCTTTTATGGGCTTCAGACCCTTTATCGGGAGATCGGCCTATATGGTAGCTATATCTAAATACGAACCGATCTATTCCATATTTAAGTCAGATGTATGAAACATAAAATAATCCACTGTTGCAAATTTCAGCGAAAGCGTGTAATAAATAAAGCTTTTATGGTCTTCAGACCCTATATCTAAGGATCGGTCTATATGGCAGCTATATCTAAATATATTCCGATCTGTACCATATTTGGTTCAGATGTCAGGAGGCCTTAAGCTATTTACTGTTTCAAATTTCAGCAACATCGGATGAATAATAAAGTTTTTATGGGCATTAGACCCTTTATCGGAAAATCGGTCTATATAGCAGCTATATCCAAATATGGTCCGATTTGGCCCGTTCAAGAAATTAACCAGCGTGCATCAAAAATACGCATCTGTGTTAAATTTGAGCTCAATATGTCAATTTTTGAAGGCTCTACAGTGATTACAACAGACGGACGGACAGACACACGGACATCGTTAAATCGTCGTAGAATTTTACGACGATTCGAAGTATATATACAATACTTTGTAGGGTCGGAAATTGATATTTCGATGTGTTGCAAACGGAATGACTAAATGAATATACCCCTTATGCTACAGTGGTGGGTATAAAAAGAAGTTGGATATCATTTCACCATTCACAGATAAGTTACCATTCGCATCATCTTTGAAGAAGTGCGGTCCAATGATGCCACCAGTCCATAAACCGCAAGAAAATTTCACTTTTTCTGAATGCATTGATCGCTTTTGCTTTTGCAATGCTTCTGGCTGATCTTCGCTCCAAAATCGACTATTCTGCTTATTTACGTACCCGTTGAGCCAAAAATGAGCTTCGTCACTGAACACAAGAAGAACGCAATGAACTTTATTAACAGACCATGCATTTTGATAATAATAAAATTCAATCATGTGAAAATGATGTTCGTTTGTAAGACGATTCATGATTAAATTATAGACCAAACTGAAGATGTTTGACAGTGAAACAAAACGCGAAACCAGTGTTGCCAAAAAGATAAGAGCTAAAAAATCACATTTTGCAAACTGTATTAAGAGAATACATTTTTGAGCAGAATCTATGGTAGTGCCTACCTAAGATTCGGCTCGAACGAATTTAGCACGCTTTTACTTGTTAAAGTTAATCAGGTTTATTTGACAGATAAAGAACTGTCAAACCATTTTTAAGGTTTAAATTTTTTGGAAATTTTATCTTTCATTGAAATTTTGCCATGTAAATAAATTTCTTCAATATTTAGTCTTTTGAGGAAATGTGTTCGAAATTTGCTATTTAAAGAAATTTTCATTGACCTTTCTCCAACTCCTTCAAAAGTATATTCTCCATGGAAATGCCCATACAATTCATTTGTCAAAAATGTTACTCATATTGAATCTTTTGTAATGGAGAACGACAGAACGAACGAAAGAACTGTCAAAGTACAACAGAACAATTTTTTTCGTACTTCATGCAGCAAAGATTTAATAATAGTTAAATTCAAAACCATAAAAACATCAGAGGTTTTTTCTTGTGATGCTTGGAAAACTGCATGAGAAGCATCGAAAAAGAAGGCAGTTCAAAAAAAGTTCAAGGTTTTTGATGGTAAAATGTAAAATTTCGGAGAATAAAGAACAAGTAAAACGAACGAAATTTTTATGGTTGGGCCAAACTTTTGTTTGGCCACACCCCCATGCATTTTCGTTGAACTTATGTTGACGATAAATTATGGGGTTAGCTTATATGAAGGCCATGTCAAAATCTTAAACTACGCAAAATAAAACAAGTAAAAGCGTGCTAAGTTCGGCCGGGCCGAATCTTATATACCCTCCACCATGGATCGCATTTGTCGAGTTCTTTTCCCGGCATCTCTTCTTAGGCAAAAAAGGATATAAGAAAAGAGTTGCTCTGCTATTAAAAAAAGATATGGTTCGGTTCGGACCACAATTAAATTATATGTTGGAGACCTGTGTAAAATTTCAGCCAATTCGTATAAGAATTGCGCCCATTGGGGCTCACGAAGTAAAATAGAGAGAACGATTTATATGGGATCTGTATCGGGCTATAGACCGATTCAGAACATAATAAACACGTTTGTTGATGGTCATGAGAAGATCCGTCGTACAAAATTTCAGGCATATCGGATAATAATTGCGACCTCTAGGGGTCAAGAAGTCAAGATCCCAGATCGGTTTATATGGCAGCTATATCAGGTTATGAACCGATTTGAACCTTATTTGACACAGTTGTTGAAAGTAAAAATAAAATACGTCATGCAAAATTTCAGCCAAATCGGATAGGAATTGCGCCCTCTAGAAGCTCAAGAAGTCAAGACCCAAGATCGGTTTATATGGCAGCTATATCACGTTATGGACCGATTTAAATCATACTTGGCACAGTTGTTAGGTATCATAACAAAACACGTCGTGCGAAATTCCATTCCAATCGGATAAGAATTGCGCCCTCTAGAGGGTCAAGAAGTCAAGACCCAAGATCGGTTTATATGGCAGCTATATCAGGTTATGGACCGATTTGAACCATACTTGGCACTGTTGTTGGATATAATAACAAAACACATCGTGCAAAATTTCATTTCAATCGGATAAGAATTGCGCACTCTAGAGGCTCAAGAAGTCAAGACCCAAGATCGGTTTATATGGCAGCTATATCAAAACATGGATCGATATGGCCCATTTACAATACCAACCGACCTACACTAATAACAAGTATTTGTGCAAAATTTCAAGCGGCTAGCTTTACTCCTTCGGAAGTTAGCGTGCTTTCGACAGACAGACGGACGGACGGACGGACAGACGGACGGACATGGCTAGATCGACATAAAATGTCACGACGATCAAGAATATATATACTTTATGGGGTCTCAGACGAATATTTCGAGTAGTTACAAACAGAATGACGAAATTAGTATACCCCCCATCTTATGGTGGAGGGTATAAAAAAATTTAGCATGCATATGGGGGAAGCGAAATCGGACTACGAGGGCGCCTTTTATGAGCCCAAGATTTTAAATCGAGAGATCGGTCTATATGGCAGCTATATCCAAATCTGAACCAATCTGAGCCAAATTGAAGAGGGATGTCGAGGAGCTTAACACAACTCACTGTCCCAAATGTCGGCGACATCGTACAATAAATGTACCTTTTATGGGCCCAAAACCCTAAATCGAGAAATGGGTCTATATAGCAGCTATATCCAAATCTGAACCGATCTGGGCCAAATTGAAGAAAAGTGTCGAAGGGCCTAGCACAACTTAATGTCCCAAATTTTGGCGAAATCGGACAATAAATGCGCTTTTTATGGCCCCAAGACCTTGAATAGGGAGATCGGTCCATATGGCAGCTATATCCAAATCTGAACCATATGGTAGCTATGTTCAAATCTGAACCAACCGGGCCAGATTGAAGAAGGATGTCGAGTGGCCTAACACAACACACTGTCCTTAATTCGGCGAAATCGGACAATAAATGCATCTTTCATGGGCCAAAGACTTTAAATCGAGAGATCGGTCTATATTGCAAATATATCCAAATCTTGACCATTCTGAGTCAAATTGCAGAAAGGTGTCGAGGGGCCTAACATAACCTAGAGGCCCAGATTAAGGCAAAATAGGATAATAAATGTGGCTTCTATGGGCCAAAGACTCTTAATCAGCGTATCAGTTTCTATAGGGGCTATATAAATTACTGTCCAAATCGGTCTATAACCTGATATAGCTCCCATATCCGATCTTCCTATTTGACTTCTTGAGTCCTTGCAAGCCTCAATTTTTGTGCGATTTGGCATGCGGTGTTCTGTTATGACTTTCAACAACTCTGTCAAATACAGTCCAAATCAACCTGATATAGTTCCCATATTAACCGGTCTCTCCATCATCCTTGTTCGCTTCCTAGAAGCACGAATTTTTGCTGGTTTGATGGAAGTTTGGTATGTCGAATAAAATTAGGCCTTCAACTAAATTTAGTTTGTATAAATTGTGAGCAGAATCCATGGTGGTGGGTTCCCAAGATTCGGCCCGGCCGAACTTAGCATGCTTACTTGTTTGATATCTGAAGGGGAGGCGGACCCTCCCCCATACACACATTTTCAAGTACGCAAGATCCCAGAGATGGGTATACCGATTTAAACGAAATTTTGAATGCCACCTTATGGTATACCAAAAACACGAAATTGGTATGAAACTTTGGGGTCAAATAACATGGGGGGACGTCCCATCCCAAAACCCACGCGAACGGGCATATTTTCCAGTTAGGACAATATGGTTATAAAATGAAAGATTGATAAGAGTAGAGTACGAAATTGGTACAAAAAAGTCATCCTTTTTGTTGGGGAGTCCCCCACCCCCTAAAAACACCACCCAACGGGACACTTTCACCTTTTTGGGCAATATGGGTATCAAATGAAAGGTATTTAAAAGTTAAGTACAAAATTGACATAAACATTAATTCCTTGGTGTCTCAGGGGCCTCCCCATCCCTAAAATCCCCAGCAGGAAATATTTATCGATTATGACAGTATGAGACCCAAATAATAGGTATTGGGGGTTAAGTACGACTATGGTATTACAAATTGAGTCCAAGTTCCTAGGAGGCCACCCCATGCCCAAAACCGCCCCCAAAGGTAGGGCCCAAAATCATAGTGGACCGATCGGGACAATATGAGACTCAAATATGGGTACTCAGGAGTAAAATACGAATATGTCTTAAATTTAATCCAAGCACTTAGGGCACCAGCTGAACCGATTTTCTTGAAATTTTCACAGATTTCTTTAGAATGGTCTGGAAGTAGTAACAGGCTATAAAATTTTTTGATATCGGAAAGGAGGCGGAGCCTCATACTAAAAGTAGACCGATCTGTACGATCTGTATGTGGCTCAAATGAAAGGTATTGGAGAGTTGAGCACTAACCGGATATTAAAAATTGCGTACAGACACATAGGGGCCCGCCCAGAACCCAAAACCCCACCCCCCAAATAGGCATATTAGATGATAATGACTATATAGGGCTCAAATGAAAGGTATTAGGGAGTAGATCACGAATATGGTCCAAAAGGAGAAATACGCTTTGCAATTTTTTGACATCGGAAGGGGGGCGGACCCTTCCCCTTACTCCAAAAACACCATCTAAAAATAAAAGAGGGCCTATCGGGACAATATGGGACTCAAATGAAGAGTATTAGGGAGTAGATTACGAATATGGTCTGGAAGGAGTAATAGGCTTTACAATTTTTTGAAATCGGAAAGGGGGCAGACCCTCCCCTTTACCCCAAAAGCACCACCCAAAAATAAAAGTGGGCCGACCGGGACAATATGGGATTCAAATGAAATATATTCGAGAGTAGTAAACGAATTTGAGGTTAAAACTTTGGTTCAAGTACCTAGGACGTAGCACCGACCAGAAAACCCACCCACATGGGCATTTTGATCGATCAAAACAATAGGGGACTCCAAAACCAAATGGGAATATTTGTCACTCATGGCTATATGGATTACAAATAATGGGTATAGTTTTTGGGACTAAATAAACAAAATGTTCAGGGGATATAGATATGAAATTAAGTAAAAAAATCTATTTTTCGCTTGGTGTGAATGAGGGCGCAGCGGAGTGGGCCGGATATATTGGGTTGCCCAAAAAGTAATTGCGGATTTTTCATATAGTCGGCGTTGACAAATTTTTTCACAGCTTGTGACTCTGTAATTGCATTCTTTCTTCTGTCAGTTATCAGCTGTCACTTTAAGCTTGCTTTAAAAAAAAGTGTAAAAAAAGTATATTTGATTAAATTTTATTCTAAGTTTTAATAAAAATGCATTTACTTTCTTTTAAAAAATCCGCAATTACTTTTTGGGCAACCCAATATTTGTTTAATAGGCCCCAAGGGCATCGTAGCACATATGTATGCATGTCCTCCTATAACGCTGAAAGCCTGAATACAAATCCTGGCGAGAACATCGGAAAAAAATTTCAGCGGTGGTTATGCCCTCCTAATGCTGGCGACATATGTGACGTACTATGCCATGCATAGAAGCCATGTTAAAACTCCTCCCCAAAGAGGTGTCGTACTGCGGCACGCCATTCGGACTAAGCTAAAAAATAAGGCCCCTTACCATTGAGCTTAAACAAGAATGCGACAGCACTCATTGAGTTGTGAGAAGTTTGCCCCTGTTCCTTAATGGAATGTTCATGGGCAAATTTGCATTTGCAACATCTCTACTGCTTACCTTACACCAATGTGTGGCCAAACGGCAACCATAACCGTGGTAATCAAAAACCAGAAGAAAAAAATCTGCTAATTTTCTCAGGGAATTGTTTTGAGAGTTACTCAATCTAATAAGTTTCCATACGCAAATGAGTGCAGGAGTAATTAACCTAAACCATACGCATTTCCCTGGAGTGGCTGCGGTTCTACACATTTCATTCATTTGTGAAAACACCCTCTGGCAATACGCAACGACAAATATGCACATACATGTTTTTATTATCCTTCCCCCTCCAGCCTCACATAACTACGATTGCCATTGTTTCAATTGTGGAGAAATCCTTGAATACTTTCGCAGAAGTGCTCGTCTTCATCTCATATGTTTTACGCATTGCTGGGCATTATTCATTCAGTTAATGTGCGTTTATTAAATGAAAAAATGTGGCAAATTATTTTACAATTGGAGCAATGAATTTAAAGGAGAGTTTTGGTTTATACCGGAATGGAAAAAAATTGAAAGTGGTCATAACAATTTTATGAAAATAGTTAACAAGTTGAAGCATTAGCATTAGACTCTTGGAATTCATGGAATTTATATTTATATTATTTTAAGAAATTTTATTAAATTCATCAGTAGTAAGTTTGTGAAATACATTTATGAAGTGCAAAGTATCATTATGACCCCTTACATCTACCGCTTGGGTCGGTTGAATAATAAATAAAGCTAAATGCAAATTTTCCCATGAACGTTCCATACTGAGGTAAAGGTCCGCTAAACAGAAGAAAAGCACATTGCGATAGATTTCAGCACAAATTCTGTACCACTATCTCTTCTAGATCGAAGAAGGAAGCAGAAACTACGGAGGATATAGACATAGTGGTCAAGCGGATCCCGAAGGCCCTGAATGACTCGCTTGTGTTAGCATGCCCCAGTGCCAAGTCAAGGGGCAAACAGCGACTCCCAATGTCGACCCCAGAGCCTTGTTGGTCAAGGAAGGACTGCAAAAAACTTTTCAACAGATTAAAAGCCACAAGAGCACCACACGATTGGGACATCTGTAAGGCTGAGTTAAGAAAATAAAAGGGCGAGCTGAGAAAGGCTCAGAACAAATCCTGGGTAAAATTCTGCAGCTCCCTGGAGGATACATCTGAGGCCTTTAGGCTAAGGAAGATCCTCTCCTCGAGACCTATTACGGTGAAGTATATTCAGAAGTCAGAGAATGTAACGAAACACTAGAACTACTCGTTGATACACATTTCCTGGGAAATTCTCCAACGGACAACGTGGCGCCAGAAAAGGTTGTCACTGATATGCATTCGACGGAGGTCATTAGGGAAATTCTGTCTCAGCCGAATATCCTTTGGGTGATAAAAAGTTTCGACTCTTTTAAGTCGCCAGGCCCTGATGACGTATCACCGTTTGAATTACAAGCTGTTTCTGATAGACTGGTTCCCTGGCTAAGGGAAATATACTCTGATTGTATCAGCATGTCATATATACCTATGGGATGGAGGGACACCAAGGTCATTTTCATTCCGAAAGCAGAAAAGCCCTACCACACGAAGGCGAAAGATTTTCATCCTATTAGTCTGGCATTCTTTATGCTGAAGACTCTTGAGAGGTTGATAAAAACATATCTTAGGGCAAAGATCCCTGGAGATTGTCTGTCGCGGCAGCAGCATGCATATAGTAAAGGCAAATCCACTGAACCAGCCCTTCACGACCTAGTGGGCTACGTAGAGCATCATCTCGCTGTCAAGGAATATAAAATGGTAGCATTTTTTGATGTTGAAGGTGTTTTCAATAATGTAAAACCTATATCAATCATGAAGGAGTTGGAGTTTCTAGGCATCAACTCAGCGGTAAACAAGTTTATTAAAAACTTACTTACTAAAAGATGTATTACGGCAGGCTTGGGATATGTGGATCTAAAAAGATGGGTCATCACCTCCCCAAGGAGGTGTACTGTCTCCTCTACTTTGGAATATAGCCATTAACAATATATTATTGTCTCTGGAAGAGAGGGGCCTAAAAGTGGTCGCGTATGCTGAAGACGTGGCAATGGCGGTAAGGGCAAAGTTATCCAGCACTCTAAGAGATATACTTCCGGAAGCTGTACGTGCAAAAGCAAAGTGGGCTACCGAAAGTGGTCTGGGCATAAATCCGTGCAAAACAGAAATAGTTCTTTTCAGAAGGAGATACAAGTTGCCTACAGTGGAACCTGTCTCCTTGGGTGGAGAGAATGTTCCATTTACAGAAAGCGCAAAATACCTGGGTGTTTTACTGGACAAGAATTTGAACCTCAAATCCAACATTTTGGAAAGGGAAAGAAAGGCCACTCTTGCCCTACACACCTGCAAGAGAGCCATTGGCAAAAGTTGGGGGTTTAGACCGCGTGTCATGCATTGGGTATGTACTGCAGTTGTCAGACCTTTAATGCTATATGGTGTTGTGGTCTGGTGGACGGCACATTTTGGAAAGGGCAAGAAAGGCCACTCTAGCCTTATACACCTGCAAGAGAGCCATTGGCTAAAGTTGTGGATTCAGATCGTGTGTCATGCATTGGGTATATACTGCAGACCTATGATGCTATATGGTGTTGTGGTCTGGTGGACGGCGCTTCAAAAGTCCACCTATTGCTCAATACTTAACCGGATCCAAAGGATGGCTTGTTTGTGCATCACAGCCGCACTGAGGACGACACCATCTGATGCAGTGAATTTAGTGCTTCATCTTGTGCCCCTGGACATTGTGGCTACCCAAATTGCAGCGACCACTGCCATGAGGTTAAGGAAGCTTTCTCATTGGTTTTGTGGCGGCTGCGGAGACTGTGTTATCTTTGATACTATATCCGATGTTCCAGGCAGTGTGGATTACACCCTACCTGAGCCGCTTTTTGGTAAAAAAATACTATACCACTATTCCTGAGTGAACCGATTGGTGCTACGATATCCGTGGTAACAGAAGTTACCTAGACTTCTATACGGATGGTTCCGAATTAAACGACCAGGTGGGCTTTGGGGTGTACTCTGAAGATCTAGAACTGGTCATATCGAAAAGGTTACCCGACCACTGCCGTGTGTATCAAGCAGAGATCCTTGTAATTAAAGGGAAAGGTGCAATGGCTAAGATATAATGCCATTACGGCGATTGGCATAAATATCTTCCCAGACAGCCAGTCAGCAATTAAATCCCTGGAGGACGTATTTCTGAATATAAAAACCGCCCTCGACTGTCGCAGATCTCTCAACGAGATTGCTGAATAGTTTAAAATTCACCTGTTCTGGCTGCAGGGCCACAGAGATATTCCAGGAAATTCTAAAGCATGAGCAGAAATTTGGCACAGATACTTTTTTTTTATGCATGCTGATTAAGTTCTTGACCGGGCCAAATCGGACCATATTTGGATATAGCTGCTATATAGACCGATTTTCCGATAAAGGGTCTAATGCCCATAAAAGCTTAATTTTTCATTCGATTTTGCTGAAATTTTAAACAGTGAGTTGTTAAAGGCCTCTTGACATCTGACCTAAGTATGGTTTGGATCGGACTATATTTAGATATACTTGCCCTAGAGACCGATCTTCCGATAAAGGGTCTGAAACCCATAAAAACATTATTTTTTATTCAATTTCATTGAAATTTGAAACAGTGATTTGTTTTAGGCCACCCGCCATCCGATCCAAATATGACAAAAATGGGACTGTATTTAGATATAGCTGTCATATAGACCGATATGCCGGTTAAGGGTCTGAAGCTCATAAATGCTTTATCTATTACCCGATTTTGTTGTTATTTGAAATACAAAATTCAACAGTGACTTATATTTATAAGACCACTCAAAGTCCGTGCCGAAATTGGGGTGCATAAGTTATTCAATTTTCTTTGGATTTTGACGAAAGGGGGTTTACATATACGCCGGAGGTGGTGGGTATCCAAAGTTCGGCCCGGCCGAACTTAATGCCTTTTTACTTGTTTTCCACTCCTTCGCTTTCGAATATGAATTGCTTTTTCTTACCTTAATTTTCATTTTACCTTCCTTTCATTCATTTACACACCCCTACAATTCACCTGCCTTTTCTCACAAAAAGGCTTATCTTAATTAGTGCAATAACGCCTAGGAAAACAGATTTTGCAGTTTCTTTACTTTTCTTTTGTTGACTCATCCTCAGTGTAGACGCTGTAAGCATTTTGCATTGCTTTTGGATTTTCTAAGACCATGATTGTGATATTTTTATAACTCAATGAAAATATTTTCACAATTCTCTTGTCATGACCCCAAGAAGTGGAAATAATTCATTGAAATTGCTGCCAAATATGATAACAGATGTTTCCTATTAAAGATTTTCATAATTTTCATGAATATCGGTCAAGATCAATAATTCTTTGAAATTGTGGCTTATGCAGGCTGCCACAAAAAAAAAATGAAATTATTTGAAATTAAACAGATTTTTCATTACAAGATTGAGACAAAAGTAATCTATGGAGATTAAGAACTAGCGTTCATTCTTAGATCAAAGCAATTGAGTGGGATATTAAATGGGAATTTCTTTACGTTATTTCACCTTAAGGGGGAGAACAATATAAGATTCATTGACCATGGTGCAGGTATAAGATTGCCTACATATGATGCAGAACGCCTGGGTTCGAATGCTGGCGAAAATAACAGAAAATATTTTCAGCGGTTTCTGTCACTCTCTCTCTCTCTCTGACTCACACTGGCGTTATTTGTATGGTATTCAGCTGAGTGATGTGGCTTCTCCAAGTGGTGTGGCTCTGGCACATGCCATATGGGCTTGGTAAAGTAAAGTAAAGTCTTGGAGAGTATGAAGGTGATTAACGCCTTTTTATATCCACCGATGAATGGAGATATATTCATTTCTTCATTCCGTTTGCAACACATCGTAATATCCATTTCCGACACTTTGGACATAGCTGCCATATAGACCGAATACTTGATTTAAGGTTTTGGGCCCATAAAAGGCATATTTATTGCCTTAGATCGGTCTAGATTTGAATATAGTTGCCATATAGACCGATCTCCGATTTCGCCAAATTTTGGGACAGTGAGTTGTGTTAGGCCCTTCGATATCCCTCTTTAATTTGGCTCAGATCGATTTTGATTTGGACATAGCTGCCAAATAGACCGATCTCCCATTTAAAGGTCTTGGACCTGTAAAAGGCGCACTTATTGTCCGATGTCACCGAAATTTAGGACAGTGAGTTGTGTTAGGCCCTTCGACATCCTTCTTCTATTTAACCCAGATCGGCCCTGATTTCGACATAGCTCCATATAGACCGATATCTCGATTTAAGGTTTTGGGCCCATAAAAGGCATATTTATTTTCCAATGTCGCCGAAATTTGAGAAAATGAGCTGTGTTGGGCCCTTCGACATCCTTCTTCAATTTGGCCCAGATCGGCCCAAATTTGAATATAGCTGCCATATAGACCGATCCCTCGATTTAAGGTTTTGGGCCTATAAAAGGCGCGTTTATTATCCGATGTCGTCGAAATTTGGGACAGTGAGTTATGTTAGGGCCTTCGACATTCTTCTATAATTTGACCCAGATCGGTGCAGATTTGAATATAGCTGTTATATGTCCAATTTTATCGAACTTTGGGACAGTGAGTTGTGTTAGGCCCTTCGACATCCCTCTTCAATTAAATCTAGATCGGTCTAGATTTGAATATAACTATTTAGTCTATATGGCAGACTGATCTCTCGATTTAAGGTTTTGGGCCCATAAAAGGCTCATTTATAATCATATTTCGCTGAAATTTGACACAATGACTTATATTAGGCTTTTCGACATCAGTGTCGTATATGGTTCAGATCGGTCTATATTTGTATATAAATATCAAAAAGACATATGTTTTGTTCTTCAAAACTGAACAATTACTTGTACTTATTAGACCACTCAATATCTTTACCAAATTTTGGTCCAAATCAAACCATATTTCGATATAGGTGCTATGGAGGCATAAATTATGCATTTTTTACCTGGATCTTGACGAACGGTGGTTATCATATATGCCAGAGGTGGTGGGTATCCAAAGTCCAGCCCGGCCGAACTTAACGCCTTTTTACTTGTTTCTATTGTCCACCTTTAGTGATCTGGTCATTACTCTTTGTGTGCATTCTTATTTCCCTCTGTTAGTGAGTCAGTTTTCGATTTGTGAACAGGCGCAGATGCAAACGTGTATTAACAATGTCCTCTTTGCCCGTTTACCAATTCCTTTAATCGACACAAATATGCTCTCTTCTAACGTGACTGGCCATGCTTTTCCTAATCCAATTAACTACCTTACATCCCTTCGTTCGATTGTCCGATTTGACTGAAATTTTGCACGTTGTATTTTGGTATCACTTCCAACAACTGTGTTAAGTATGATTCAAATAGGTTCATAAGCTGGTTTAGCTGCCATATAAACCGATCTGGGATCTTGACTTCTTGAGCCTCTAGAGGGTGCAATTGTCATCCGATTTGGGAGACATTTTATACAACGGCTTCTCTCATGACCTTCAACATACGTGTCTTTTATGATCTGAATCCCATATAAACCAGCTCCCATATAAACCTATCTCCCGATTTTGCGTCCCTACAAAGCGCAATTCTTATCCAAATGAACTGAAGTATTACACAATGACTTCAACAATGTTCAGCATTCATTTGTGGTCCGAATCGGACTATAACTTGATATAACTTCTTTAGCATAAGAGTTCTTACTCAATATTCTTTGTTTATCTAAAAAGAGATACCGCCCATATAACTCGACAAATGCGATCCATGGTGGAGAGTATATAAGATTCGGCCCGGCCGAATTTAGCACGCTCTTACTTGTTTACATTGTCCTACCTACCTACGATTACATCTTTCGAAATTTGGTCGGTGTGTTCAGCCCATCTATCTTTTCGGTCTTCCCGAGAAATAGTTGGACTGAAGATGGATGTCTGTCTATTCTTCTTTAGTCTTTAGAACCGTTTATCTGTGTTTCTATATTCCACCCCAAACGATCGTCTATTCTTCTTCCCTTAATCTTTCCGTCCATCTTTCCATGTTAGCCACCGTTCTTCAGACCATACTTCCATTCTACTATGTAATCTGTTCTTCTTCCCATTTTTCCCTCTGTTTCATATTCAATTTTCACTATTTATGTAATCCCTTTACATTTTCAAAAATTTCTAAGCTTCAATGTTTAAAATATTCAGATCATTTTGAAAATATTAAGGGCTTACATAACGTTTTCCCTTGCATTTCTTCACAGTTGCTCTTTTAGTTGCAACAAACTTTCTCACTGTTACTTTCGTTGTTGGCCATTCACCAGCCAATGAGGGCATCAGACATTTCTTTCCGATGTCTTTCTGGCAACTGAATGTAATTCGAGGGCTTAACTCTTACGTGACTTCCGTTTTAATCAAGCGATTAAAAATTAAACGCACTTTCTTTATTATCCTTCTGAATTGGGTGTATGGTTGTGGGAGAACGGTTTAATGTGTGTGTAAGCGCGTATGCGTGTGAATCATTTGGCATGCAAGGTGTGGTAACAAGCCTTCTTCATTCATTTTAATAACTTTATCATCTCTTTAAACTTTTTTTTTTTTTGTTTTCCAGGCCAACATACTTTCAAACTTCCTCTGCCGCATATGGTGTAAGACTCAAAGGCTTGCCAAGAGCCAAGCTGGCATAAAAAAAAACCAATAAACTCCATAAACTGTTCAACATTATAAGCGTATTAAACAAGGCCAATGAAAGTCAACGATAGTGGAAAGTGCACATATAAATATCGCAGGAGGAGAAGAGTGCCATAAAAAGTCAAGGAGAAAAAGAATAAGGATTAACTATCTTCAGCCGCAGCTGTTGCCGTTGCCGATACTTCTTCTCCCATAATAAGAAAATCAACTGAAGCCAAAAAAAAAAAAGAAAAACGGAGCAACATAAAAGCAAAACAAAATCAAGGCAAAATTAAGAAGGACGCTATCGAGCAATAAAAGCAATGCAAAATGTAATCTTCAATGAAAATGCATCCCACAAGATTATGGATGATAATGTCGTAACTTATTACCCAGAGGTTAAGCAGCCGAGGAAAAGTTCAGCAAGCGTAGAGGCCCATGCCACATGTCATCGAATGCTGGTCAAGCATAATAGCAATCTCATCATCGCTGGCAATACTAATTGCCATAATACGAACTTTAAGAGCCGCACAGCCTCGCAAAAGTACTCACATTTGTTGATACGTGCCATAACAGCAGCGGCCACTGTTGCCACCAGTGTTGCTGTGGCAGCTGCCACAACTACAACCACCACCTCTGCTTCTTCCACAGTCTCATCGCCCACATTTCCATCAGCCACGGACAACTTGTCCGGCATGTCATCGATGTTGGCCCAAGAGCGACTTAAGTTTGTGTACGAAAATTCAATTGCAACCCAAACATTGGATGAGAGCATCATTAATAACACCCTGATATTTGGTTCATCATATATGGGTTCCTTATCTTCGGCAGCCACATCGTATACTTTGCTAAATGACTCTTGGGTTAATGGCTCATCTGCATTATTCACCTCCTCGTCTGCTTCTCCATCACCCACATCGATAATTGAGGGCGTTAATTTCACATCGACTGCGGGATCCGATGATTGGTCCCACTTCAATGATCTCATTTTGTCGTGGCAAGGTGTCTGCCTGATTGCCGTTTTCTGTGTCTTAATTGTGATCACCATCATTGGCAATACGTTGGTCATAATGGCCGTTATAACGACGCGGCGCCTTAAAACGGTAACCAATTGTTTTGTCATGAGTCTGGCCGTGGCGGATTTTCTGGTGGGCATATTTGTGATGCCACCAGCAGTGGCTGTCCATTTGATAGGTAAGTTAACATTTTTTTTTTCAACAACATATTCAGACTTACCAGAAAATTAGAAAAAAAGACTAATAGGAGAAATCTTATGCGCCTTTTTCAAATAATTTTTTGCAATCTCAGAAAAACTTAAATTTTCCCATTCAGCGGAGATAAGAAGGACGGACAGAATATAAGCAAATTTTAAAATTAGTGCGATCAATGGGACTAAAGGGTCCCACGGACAAAAGAAAGGATGGACCAATGGAAGGACGGACTAAAGGAAGGACAGACCAGTTAAGCAAAAAAAAAAAAAAAAAACAAGGACTAACTAAAGGACGGATGGAACGGAAAACATATGAAAAGATATACAGACGGGCAATAGGCGTACGTTATGGAATATCTGTAAGGTCAGAATTTCATTCCCATTTGGCGGAGATAAGAAGGTCGGGCATAATGAATTGGCCAAATTTAAAGCTAAGGCGATGTCTTTGGTTGCGCGAGAAAATAGTGAGCTGATGAAAGGCAGACCCAATGGGCAGAACGAAGGACTGAAGGACATGTTTTCAAAAAGACGGACTTTCGAAAGGACGAACTTACGAAAGTACCGACATACGGAAAGACAAACTGAGTGATGGATGAAATGACGGAGTAAAGAAAAGACGCAAGAACTAAAAGAAGGAGGGATGGAAGAAAAAACGGATGAAAAAACGGACAAAAGGCGTACGTTATGAAATATCTCAAAAGAAAGAATTTCATTCCCATTCAGCCGAGATAAAAAGGTCAGGCATAGTAAATTGGCCAAATTTAAAACCACAGCGATATCTTTAGTTACGCGACGTATGAAAGGAGAGTTAATGGGCAGACAGAGGAACTGACGGACAGACATTCAAAGAGACGGACTTACGAAATCAGGAACTTACGAACTAACGAAAGGACGAACATACGAAAAGACCGACTTACGGAAGGACAAACGGAATGACGAATGAACTGACGATAGGAAGGTCGGGCTTAAAGAAGGACACACCAAAGTATATACGGACTATTGGAACGACGGACGGTATAAAAAACGGACGACAGATTGACAGACGAATAGATCGAAGGACGGCAGAAGGACGGATGAAGGGACAAATGGAACAATGGACTGAAAGAAGGGCGGAAGAATGGACTGAAGGAAGGACAGACGAAAGTGTGGAGAACAGACTAAATACGGATGGAAGAACCGATAGCAGAATGGACTGAATGCGGACGGAAATACAAACGGACGAAGAACAATAAAGGATCATGCGGAAAAGTGACGAATTAAAAAAAAAACAAGTAAGAGCGTGCTAAGATCGGCTGGGCCGCATCTTATATACTCTCCGCCATGGATCGCATTTGTCAGGTTCTTTGCGCGGTATCTCTTTTTTTGGCAAAAAAAGAATAATGAAAACAAGTAAAAGCGTGCTAAGTTCGGCCGGGCCGAATCTTATATACCCTCCACCATGGATCGCATTTGTCGAGTTCTTTTCCCGGCATCTCTTATTAGGCAAAAAAGGATATAAGAAAAGAGTTGCTCTGCTATTAAAACGATATCAAGATATGGTCCGGTTCGGACCACAATTAAATTATATGTTGGAGACCTGTGTAAAATTTCAGCCAATTCGTATAAGAATTGCGCCCATTGGGGCTCACGAAGTAAAATAGAGAGAACGATTTATATGGGATCTGTATCGGGCTATAGACCGATTCAGACCATAATAAACACGTTTGTTGATGGTCATGAGAGGATCCGTCGTACAAAATTTCAGGCATATCGGATAATAATTGCGACCTCTAGGGGTCAAGAAGTCAAGATCCCAGATCGGTTTATATGGCAGCTATATCAGGTTATAAACCGATTTGAACCTTATTTGACACAGTTGTTGAAAGTAAAAATAAAATACGTCATGCAAAATTTCAGCCAAATCGGATAGGAATTGCGCCCTCTAAAAGCTCAAGAAGTCAAATCCCCAGATCTGTTTATATGACAGCTATATCAGGTTATGGACCGATTTCAACCATACTTGGCACAGATGTTGGATATCATAACGAAACACGTCGTGCGAAATTCCATTCCATTCGGATAAGAATTGCGCCCTCTAGAGGCTCAAGAAGTCAAGACCCAAGATCGGTTTATATGGCAGCTATATCAGGTTATGAACCGATTTGAACCATACTTAGCACAGTTGTTGGATATAATAACAAAACACGTTGTGCAAAATTTCATTCTGATCGGATAAGAATTGCGCACGCTAGTGGCTCAAGAAATCAAGACCCAAGATCGGTTTATATGGCAGCTATATCAAAACATAGACCGATATGGCCCATTTACAATACCAACCGACCTACACTAATAAGAAGTATTTGTGCAAAATTTCAAGCGGCTAGCTTTACTCCTTCGGAAGTTAGCGTGCTTTCGACAGACAGACGGACAGACGGACGGACATGGCTACATCGACATAAAATGTCACGACGATCAAGAATATATATACTTTATGGGGTCTCAGACGAATATTTCGAGTAGTTACAAACAGAATGACGAAATTAGTATACCCCCATCTTATGGTGAAGGGTATAAAAATGCTATTGGAGATATATCAAGTTGTAGTCCGATTCGGAACATAAGTAAATTGAATGTTGAAGACCATAGTATTGGGTTGCCCAAAAATTAATTGCGGATTTTTTAAAAGAAAGTAAATGCATTTTTAATAAAACTTAGAATGAACTTTAATCAAATATACTTTTTTTACACTTTTTTTCTAAAGCAAGCTAAAAGTAACAGCTGATAACTGACAGAAGAAAGAATGCAATTACAGAGTCACAAGCTGTGAAAAAATTTGTCAACGCCGACTATATGAAAAATCCGCAATTACTTTTTGGGCAACCCAATAGATTTATATGAAGCTCACACAAACACTTCTTCACTTCTAGCACCTTTGCAAGCGCATTTAACAACCGATCTACTCCAAAATTTGAGCAACCTTTATCAAAGCGGTGTAGGTTAGCAAGATGCCAGTTATGCACTTCTTAAGCTTTTATTTACTTGTTTAAATGTAAACTTTTTCCTTTATAACAATCCTACACTTGAATCATAGGAATTCCCTAAGAGTAAAACAAGAAATAGCATTGCCAAAAGTTTAACAATCCAATTTAGAGTTTGCATTGCCAGCTGAGTTGCTCGCGACTTGGCTTCAAAGAGAAACAAAAAAGAGTTAAAAAGTCCCTCAGACAGATGTAACAATAGACAAATTGAAAAGTAACTTCCCGCGAGCTGTCTTGTAGTTTGTTATGCAGGGGGCGTTTGAATATTTGCCCAAAACAATAAAAAGTGCACACACTTGGCATTGCATTACCGAATAACACTTCTGCTTTGACGAAATACCAAGTGAAAAATTCTTAAAGCAAAACTTTCAGATCTTTTTTTGTTTCCTCATTCTCTACGTAAACAAGACGTTAAAATAACTTGCTGTTTGAAAATGAAAACAATTCTCGTGAATAAACAAGACTGTTAAAGCACCCACCCCCCAAAAAAAAGAAACCAAAAGAAAGCAAGAAAAACGATGTTACTTTCGAGCCATTTCCCCATAGATTTTATTTTTATGATCATATTTAATAAGTGTGGGGGCTAACTGCTTTTTAAGGGCCTAGAAAATGTAAGGTTTTTTGCGTTTTCAAAGGTGGAGCAGAATGTGAACAAAATGGTAAAAACACAAATAAACGCCCACCAAATATTTGTTTTTCACGGCACATGTCTGTACCCTCATGGGACATAGAAAATATGGTCTTACATCAATTTATGGAAAATTGAGGCAATTTGCTATAAAGATTACAAAAATATTTTCAAAAGAATTTGAGTGCTTGGCTGAACTTTGATTTGCCAAGCAAACGCAGCAAATTTACTTGGTTTCTTAAGAAACTGTTGTATGAAATGTACGACAATAAACCATAGAGATTTGCATGGCAATAACATAAGAGGCAGGCAACTGAACTCATCACTAGGAAAGCAATTTGAATGTCAATGGGAAATATGTTTTTGTTTTCAAAGGCAGAAGGTTCGTTAAATGAGATTCTAAGGTCACAATTCGCACCAGTTCTTCCTTCTTAGACATAGCAACAAGTTATGAATAAGGGTTCTTTTTCAAATGAAATTCCCATAATTGAAGTTTATATTACTTTAGATGTGGCCATTGCGTCGTATACGTGATGCTGGTGGCCTGTGTCTATCATACGCCACCATGAACTTTAAGCATTGAAGTTGTGCGAAACTAGACTACAAAACAACGAACCGGCTGACAAACGATGCGGAAAGAAAACACCGACAGGCGAACATAGCCAAGGATCCTTCCTTCAAGCATTTCGTGAGGGCGTTGCAGATAAATAAGTTATGAACGGACTTAGTAGTTAAATTCCGTAAGCTTGATTTTGGACCTATGGTTTTTTTTGGGCAAATTGTCTTAAAATTCGTGGCAGATTTCGATTTTGTGGATTTTGTTTGGCCCATACAAATTGGCTCACCCTAGTATAGAGTGACAAACAAAACTAATCATTTACAACCCCAGCCGATCTTCACTAATAGAAAGTATTTGTGAAAAGTATCATGCGCTAAGCTTTACTTCTTTGAAAGATAACGTTGGACGTTGATGAGCTGTCTGGACGGACGATAGGCCATTGACTTGGCATATACTACAGCGCAACCAAGCTGACATTATTCAACACAAGGGGGAAGTTTCGCTTTTACTGGAGGAGCTGCTCTGGATGGGGCACAGCTGCCATTCTCTACTGAGGCCTAGTACTTGGACATAATTCTTGACTAGAAACTAAACTGGAGAAGAATCGTCGAGTAAAGAAGGAAATGTTGATTGAATGCGCTCTGCTCCTGTTACAACTCGATTATTAAGAGTTGTGGGCTTTAGCTGGGTACGGTTCACTTGATTTCAGATATAGTTCTGGGGGGTTTCACCTACATAAGTCTATCCTATCCTATATTATACGCAATTCGCAGTGAGATCGAGAAGGCACAGGATACCGCAACGGTGCTAGTCTCTGGGCTAAGTAAAGGTTCCCCTAGAGAGGGGCAGAATGCTCTTCACAATCTTAGGCCTTTATATCTATATGTTGGATGTGTCGCAACAAAGACAGCCCTCAGAATAAAGGGCTTCTGTTTTTATACCCACCACCGAAGGATGGGGGTATATTCATTTTGTCATTCCGTTTGCAACACATCGAAATATCCATTTCCGACCCTATAAAGTATATATATTCTTGATCAGCGTAAAAATCTAAGACGATCTAGACATGTCCGTCCGTCTGTCTGTTGAAATCACGCTACAGTCTTTAAAAATAGAGATATCGAGCTGAAACTTTGCACAGATTCTTTTTTTGTCCATAAGCAGGTTAAGTTCACAGATGGGCTATATCGGACTATATCTTGATATAGCCCCCATATAGACCGATCCGCCGATTTAGGGTCTTAGGATTTTAAAAGCCAGATTTATTATCCGAATTTGCTGAAATTTGGGACAGTGAGTTGTGTTACGCCCTTCGACATCCTCCGTCAATTTGGCTCAGATCGGTTCAGATTTGGATATAGCTGTCATATAGACCGATCCTTCGATTTAGGGTCTAAGGCCCATAAAAGCCACATTTATTATCCGATTTCGCTGAAATTTGGGACAGTGAGTTGTGTTAGGCCCTTCGACATCCTTCGTCAATTTGGCCTAGATCGGTCCAGATTTGGATATAGCTGCCATATAGACCGATCAGCAGATTTAGGGTCTTAGGGCCATAAAAGCCACATTTAGTATCCGATTTTGCTTAAATTTGGGACAGTGAGTTGTGTTAGGCCCTCCAATATCCTTCATCAATTTGGCTCAGATCGGTTCAGATTTGGATATAGCTGCCATATTGACCGATTTCCTGATTTAAGGTTTTTGGTCCATAAAATGCTCATTTATTGTCCGATGTCGCCGAAATTTGGGACAGTGAGTTTAGTTAAGCCCCTTTGACATACTTCTGCAATATCGCACAGATCGGTTCAGATTTGGATATAGCTGCCATATAGACCGATATCTAGGTTTTAGGTTTTGGGGCCATAAAAAATGCATTTATTGTCCGATGTCGCTGAAATTTGAGACAGTGAGTTTAGTTAGGCTCTTCGACGTCCTTCTTCAATTTTGCCCAGATCGGTCCAGATTTGAAAATAGCTGCCATATAGACCGATATCTCGATTTAAAGTTTTGGGCCCATAAAAGAGCCCATTTTTGTCCGATTTCGCTGAAATTTGGGACAGTGCTTTGTGTTAGGCTCTTCGACATGCCATGTAGACCGATATCTCGATTAAAAAGGCGCATTTATAATCCGATTTCACTGAAATTTGATACAGTGACTTATGTTAGGCTTTTCGACATCCGTGTCGTATATGGTTCAGATCGCTTTCTTTTTAGTTATAGCTTCTGTACTTATTAGTATTTGGTCCAAATCGGAACATATTTTGATATAACTGATATGGGACATAAGGTATGAAATTTTCACCGAATTATGATGATAGATGGTTTATATATATACCCGAGGCGGTGGGTATCCAAAGTTCGGCCCGGCCGAACTTAACGCCTTTTTACTTGTTTTTTTTTTTTCATGTAAGCAACACCCAGGGGATTTTCCTTATATATGCGTTAAGGTATACTCTGTTCATTCTACCCCACTCGGAAATGGCCAACAAATCGTGGAGGAGCGTCTCATCCTTTGGCGCCTCCTGTCCACAATTTCTTGAGGACTGGGTCAATGGTCGAATGAATATGAATGACATAGACTACTGTCTACGGCAAATTAGTAGTCTGGATTCGAAGTCTGACCCAATAGACAGTCGATGCAAATAAGAAGAAGGTAAGGGGAAAGGACATAGCCTTGTGGCATACCTGCGGTCAAAGTATATTATTCCGATGAGAACCCGACTACAACAACACGTACATTGTGATCTCTGAGAAAGCTCTATATAAATCAAAAGTGCAGCGTGCCAGACCCTAACAAATGCCTTGGAGATATCTAAAGCTGCGATCTTACTCTTACCAAACTGGTGGATAGAGCAAATCAAGCGTTCCGACAGAAATGCCATTAGTTCTCCCCTGGATCGATTTCTGCGGAACCCAAACTGTCTATCGCTTAGAATGCCATTGGACTCTAAGTATCTCATAAGATGGTGGTTTACCATACCCTCCATAACCTTGGGGAGCGCGGAGCATATCGCAATTGGCCGGTAATTTGCAAGGTTGTTAGCATCACCTTTTTTGAGGATGGGGCTGACTCTAGCACGGTAAGCTAGTTTAAACGAGCAGTCATCAAAGAACACTTGCAAAGTGTTCATAGCCTGTGCCGTATCCCGGACCATCATGGGATGGCGTAGAAAAAAGCCCAATGGCTCGCCAAGAAAGGATCGCTGATTAGGGTATATCGTACTTTGAAACCGGTGAGTCCTTCCGTGTGCAAGTTTCTTTTAAGGTTGGGCGAATTCTGCAATCACCACGAATGATTTCTCCAAAAATTTAAATTGTGACCGGGAAAAGGCTTCTCGGCATCTAAACCAAATGCTCGTATGATGTACACAATGTAAATTTTCCCATAAACATTCCATTAAGAAATATAGGCAATCCTCAAACAGATTAACATTTTAATGTCAAAGATAAGGGACTCCCTTTTATAGCCAAGTCCGAACGGCGTGCCGCATGGCTGCCATACCATTTTAAATGCTATAGTACCTCACAAATGTCGCCAGCATTAGGAGGGGAAAACCACTATTGAAAAAAATTTTTTTTTCTCGCTTGGACCTATGCGTTTAGCGTCAAAGGCGAACATACTAACCAATAAAATAGGATAATAACCTTATACACGGTGGTGGGTATCCAAAGTTCGGGCTGGACTAACTTAATGCTTCTTTTCTTTTCATAGGTTGGGGTATAATAATAGCGTCATTCCGTTTGTAACCGATCGAAAAATTGATCTGAGACCCAACAAAGTATATATCTTCTTGATGTATTGGCATTCTTAGTCGATTTTGCCATTTCCGCCCGTCCGTCCGTCTGTCCAAAGCATGCTATCTTACGAAGAAGTAAAGCTAGGCTCTTGAAGCTTTGCATAAATTCTACTTATTAGTGTAGATCGGTTGGGATTGTAAATGGGCCATATCGGACCTTGTTTTGATATAACTTTCATATAAAGCCTCTAGAGTACACAAATAGTATCCGACTTGGCTGCAATTTTGAACGAAGTGCTTTGTTTTGACTTCCAACAACTGTAGCAAGTATGCTCAGAATCGGTTAATAAACTGATGTTGCTGCCATGTAAATCGATCTCGGATCTTGACTTCTTCAGCCTCTAGAGTGCTCAATTTTTATCCGATTTCGCTAAAACTTTGCTTTGTTTTGACTTTCAACCAATATGCCAAGTATGGTCTAAATCGGTTGATAACCTGATATAGGTTAGGTTAGATTGAAAAGAGGGTGCAGACAATTATCCGCCCCATGCCACTATGGATATACACCTAAGCCAGTAATCGGCTTGTTGTGCGGTCTGTATACAAAAATATAACCCCGAAAAAAGAAAATCTGGGTTAGGAATTCCGTGCTACTTACAAAAGCTTTAATTGTTTCTCATGCCACTCCCCTAAGTTGGTTCATGTCTGGTATAGTCTCCCCACTTAAGTGCCAGTATCTATTAGATGCGAAAGCCGGACAATGACAAAGGAAATGCTCCAACCTCTCATCATCTTCCCCACATGCCTTACACATGCTATCACTTGTCGCACCAATTTTGCATAAGTGAGCTCGTCGTCCTATGTGTCCTGTTATGACACCGAAAGATACACCGACCTCCTTCTTACTTCTTTTCAGTAATAACTGGGTCTTCTCACGATCTGCAGCCCCCATAGGATTTTCGACGTCCTACCGATCGTTTCGCTGTTCCACTGGGTTTAAAGCGCATTCGTCAGCTTCAGGTTAAGCAAGTTTATTGACGGCAGTCTTCTGGCCTTCACCGCCAAATCGTCTGCCCCTTTACTCCGCATTACTCCGTTATGGCCCGGCACGCAAAAGCCGTCCAACCCACCGTTTCGTTGTTCCACTGGATTGCATGCGCATTCGTCGCCCACGCCCTTATTTCGGTCTGCGTCGACCCGAAAGGCTTTGAGTTAACCAAGTTTATTGACGGCAGTCCTCTGGACTTCACTGCCAAATCATCTGCCCTTTTACTCCCCCTTACTCCGTTATAGCCCGGCACCCAAGCGATGCAGATCATGCCATCTTCCGAGAAGGCGTTAATTTCCTTCTTACGCTGTTATTGTCCATATGGCAATTTTACTGTCGGTAAATGTATTCACACTCGGCGTCCTCGCGTGAACACTACACCACCTTAAGCATTCCTTGATCGCCCGGATCACCGCCTCCACGACAGCATTATGGTCAGGCAGTCCAAAACAGTTCTCAGTTCCTGGGTTCTCAATGTAAACCCCCAGGCCCACTCTGTCCTCTAGCTTTGATCCATCCATGTAACATGATCTTCCAGATGGCAATGCTAGGGTTCCATCAATCTAAGACTGTGCCGCGGGCAGCAGTGCCTCGCACTCAACTTCAAGTTTCATCTCAGGTTCCCGATCGGAAACCTCTTCCCTTCCTTCCAGGTTTCCTATGGTCGCCTTGATTATACCGCAATGGTATGAGCTGCTCCCATCCTCAATCCATTCTCACACTTCATATGTATGTCATTGAGACGGATGTCTAGAAGAAAGCCCACTAGGGCACTGGAGAACATGTTCCCTGAGTCTGTTGTATGGTCCTTATGTTGCACTTTTTCTCCCTAGCGGTCCACCAAACTACTGAAGCATAAGTAAATATTGGTCTAACCACGCGCCTGTAGAGCCAGTGGACTATCCTAGGATTCGGGCCCCATTTAGAGCCTACGGCCCGTCTACATAGTGCCAACATCTGTGAGCCTTCTTAATACCCTTCTGAATGTGACACTTCCAATTCAGTTTTCTGTCCATGATCAGACCTTGACCTTGTCAGATATCGAAATCGTCTTATTGAGGAAACGTGGTGCGTTAAATTGGCCCACCTTGGTCTTCCTCGTCAACAGGCAGATTTCAGTCTTCACTGGGTTAATATTGAGACCTCTGGGTCTAGCCCAGTCATATGCTATATGCAAGACCTTTTCGGCCCTTCTGCAAAGCTGGTTCGGATCTTTATTTCCAAGAAGTATTATAACATCGTCTGCGTAGCATACGGGTTCAAACCCCTCCTCAGTCAGCATCCTCAAAGAAGTATTTCACCATAAATTCCGTAATTATAAACCTTCGATCAACATCATTATTTCAAGATTCCGGTGCCTTCGTGAGTCCCGTCGCATCCTGTGGCAAATGGATTTTCATCTACAGCCTCAACTTGCCTCCTTTGTCTCTGCTGTCACTCCCATGACGTCTGCTGTGATATAGCTCCCATAAAAACCGACCTTCCTATTTCTCTTCTTGAGGCCCAATAGCATGCAATTGTTATCTGATTTGGCTGAAATTTTGCACAATGACTTGTTGTTTGACCTCCAATATCCAAACAAATTATAGCCCGAATCTGTCTATAACTTGATATAGCCTCAATAGCATCGCAATTATTATCCGTTATCCTTTGTTTGCCTATAAAGTGCTACCGGGCAAAGAATTTGACGATTTCGACCCAAGGTGGAGGGTATATAAGATTCGACCCAGTCAAAATTATCTTTTTTTTTGCTCGTTAAATCTTTTGTGCTTAAAATTTTAACATATTTCACTCCTTTCAAAAAATGCCCTTTAATTTTCTTTTTCTGGACATCCTTCTCTTTCTTCATTAATTCTGAGAGTCGTTCCACAGCTGCACACGATGACACTAAAATAATTGCTCTTGGTGAATTAAGAAATCTCAATTTAAAGTGATTAACTCAAGCAGAATTGTTTCGAAAGTCATTTGTATTTCAAAGTTTTAGGAACTTATTAAAATAAGATGAAATACAGTGAGTAATTATGGCAATAGATTTAAGTAAACGAAAAACAAGAAAAGAAAGCAAAAGAGAAATGGAATTCTATGATAGCAAATCACTACAAATTTAATTAACATGTAGTAGGAAATTAATTTCTACAAAATATGTCAATTGTCAGCCCCATTTTCAGCCCTCATTTCAGTCAGGCGTTGCTCAAAATACTGAACTTGGCGTTAGAGTGGGAAAATTTTTTAAACGACAAAGCAGTTATCAAAATCGTATTTTACGACGAAGAATCCTTTAAGAATCCTTCAAATATTTCGAAGTTCTATTTTGATTTAAGTCCCATGGTTTCTTAGAAAATTTCTCAGAATTCGTTTCAGATTTCAATTTCGATAACCGATTGATTAGGGTTTAATTGGTCTAAGTAAATTGACCTAATCGACTTGGCATATATGAAGTCAAGACTTCCCGGGAGATACACTGGTTTCTTCGGAAAACGGGGAAAACTATAAGGCTGCGTTGCATTTCCGCTAACTTGTTTGGCCATTGTAGCGTCTTACCTAACCTAACCTAAAAACTGTACTGCGTTTCCTGAAGCCTATTAGTTTTTAACGTTGGTTAAAAACTAAATACTAATAGGCTTCGCTGCAGCTCGAGCCATCAGTGTGGGAAATGAGACCACTAACGAGTTAGCTTGAAATCAATGACAAATTAATTTTTTTGTTTTTGGCGTTTGCTGAGATAGACCAGTAGTCGTCCAGAATTTAGCTTTAAGGACCCACTAGGGAAATTGAGCCACTCGGTCGGGTAGATTTCATCAGTATTCGGACGGGTCGGAATTGTTAAGCTATTTAAACGTTAAGGATTCGGTTAGTATTCGGATGGTTTGGGATTCGGTTGATCTTTGGCAATGGGCTTATTCGGGGAGCTTACCGCTGCTTTGGCCGGAAAAATATGAGCAGAGTTAAGGGCGAGGGGTATATTATATAGTGTGGATGCGAATGGATCGCGTTAGGATGCAAACGAATCAGAGTTTGGATGCGAATGAGTTGCAATAGTATGCCAACAAGTTAGGGTTAGGATTCGGACGAGAATCATTGGGTGCAAACGAATCAGCTTTAGGATGAGAACGAGTCGCTTTACGATGCGAACAAGTCGGCGTACGGTTGCAGACGAGTCACATAAGGATTTGAACGCATCAGCGAATAGCGTTTGGATTCGAACAAATCACAGTTGCGGATGCGGACGAGTTTCGTTGGGATGCATACGAGTAGCGCAAGGATGCAAGCAAGCCCGCGTTAGGATGTGGACAAGACGAGTTAGGATGGCGCATTAGGATTTGAACGAATCATCGTTGGGATGCGAACGAGTCTGGTTAATACAAAACAAACAAGTCAGCGTTAGGATTCTGACAAGCGTTCGGGTGCTAACGAATCAGCGTTAAGATGCGAACTAGTCGCGTTAGGAAGCGAACAAGTTAGCGTTAAATGTGGACGAGTCGCATTAGGTTGCGAAAAAGTCCGCTTTAGGATTCGGACGAGTCACGTTGGAGTTCAAACGAGTCTTGTTAGGATGCGAGCAAGCCAGCGTTAGGATATGGACAAGTCGAATTGGGATGGCGGTAAAGCTTTTGGCTAGTATTCAGTTTGTTTGGCATTCGGCTGTCTTCTGGCAAACGGCTTATTCGGCGAGCTAAGATTTGGATTATGTGAGATCTCACCGCTGCTTTGGATGAAGTCTAGAAAGATAAGAGCAGAGTAAGGTGAGATGGATGTGTATTGTAGTGTGGATGCGAACGGACCGTTTAATAACAAATCCAGTTCAAGCTTGTGTGTCAGTGAACTAAATGCCCATTCTCACGGTTAAGGATTTTGCAAATATTCGGTTATTTGGTATTCGACAGTCTTTCCAGCATTGGGCTTATTCAGCGAGCTTAGATTTAGTTTATGCGATATCTCACCGCTGCTTTGGATGGAGTCCAGAAACATAAGAGCAGAGTTAAGTGACATAATTGTGTAATGTAGTATGGATGCGAACGGACCGTGTTAAGATTCGAACGAATCATCGTTAGGATGCGAACAAGTCCCGTCAAGATTCATACAAATCGCATTAGGATGCGAACGAATCAGCGCTAGGGTGCGAACGAGTCGCGTCAAGATGCGAACAAATCTGCGTTATTTGTGCTACCAACGGATCTGTTAGTTAGTATGCGAACGGATCCTGTTAATCGGTGATTAAATCCTTAGCGCTTCGAGGTTTTGTGCCTGCGGACCATGCCACACGCCTTACTATGCTGTATAATCAATTACTTACCTGATGTGAAAGATGTGATATTAAATAGCAATTGGTAAATAAACCATGTGAGAATTCTATTCAACGTGACTCTATGAAATTTACGTTGAGTAACAACATCCAATTCAAGCACTTGTGTCAGTGAACTAAATGCCCATTCTCACTTAAGTGCCTAGACCCTTTGTAATGGTTTGTATGGTGTGATTCATCACCTGCGCTCATTACCAGTGTCAACGTATCTTTGTATGGGATGTTTGTAAGGCTGACCCATGAGTGCTTATGTAAATAAACGTGTATGGCATGCTGGTTGGTTGCGACTATCGTATGTCTGCTTGAAAAAATATATGTATGAATGGTTGTGTGGCCCATGCGGGCATATATTTGGATTGACGCACAACTACAACTGTACAGTGGATAGTGACATAAGGGTAGCACAGTGGTGTGAGTTGTCTTAAACTGTCATTTAAATTGAACTATATTAGAAAAGAAATTAATTCCGTCGTACTAAAATGCAAAATATTCGTGGATGACTATCAAAGCACAGTAAACGAACAAAAGTATTATGTACCTATTCAAAATTGGCTCTTTACACCATGCTAGGGAATCTGTGAGCATAAAAACAAGTGAAGCGATCAATTTTATGAAAATAACTCCTTGAAATCGTACACCTTGAATATTGTTGTTACATGGAGCGTATGATAAACATTAGCGAATCACGCAACGTATACGCCATAGTAACCACAAGTACTTGTTCGGCAGGCCCATTGTTTTTATACCCATCACCGAAGGATGGGGGTTTTTCATTTTGTCATTCCGTTTGCAACACATCGAAATATTCATTTCCGACCCTATAAAGTACATATATTCTTGATCAGGGTAAAAATCTAAGACCATCTGTCCGTCCGTCTGTCCACCTGTCTGTTGAAATCACGCTATAGTCTTTAAAAATACAGCTATTGAGCTGAAACTTTGCACAGATTCTTTTTTTGTCCATAAGCAGGTTAAGTTCGAAGATATGCTATATCGGCCTATATCTGTATATAGCCCCCATATAGACCGATCCTCCGATTTAGGGTCTTAAGCCCATAAAAGCCACATATATAATCTGGTTTCGCTGAAATTTGGGATAGTAAGTAGTGTGGGGCCACTCGACATCCTTCTTTAATTTGGCTCATATCGGTCCAGATTTGGATATAGCTTCCATATAGACCGATCCGCCGATTTAGGGTCTTAGGCCCATAAAACCCACATTTATTATCTGATTTTGCTGAAATTTCGTACAATGAGTTGTGTTAGGGCCTTCGGCTTCCTGTTTTAATTTGGCCCAGATCGGTTCAGATTTGTTTATAGCTGCCATATAGACCGATCCTCCGATTTAGGGTCTTAGGCCCATAGCCACATTTATTATCCGATTTTGCTGAAATTTGGGACATTGAGTTGTCTGAGGCACTTCGATATCTTTCTTCAATTTGGCGCTGATCGGTTCAGATTTGGATATAGCTGCCATATAGACCGATTTCTCGATTTAAGGCTTTGGGCCCATAAAAGGCGCATTCATTGTCCGATGTCGCCGAAATTTGGGACAGTGAGTTGTGTTAAGCTGCACAGATCGGTCCAGATTTGGATATAGCTGCCACATAGACCGATATCTCGGTTTTAAGTTTTGGGGCCATAAAAGGCGCATTTATTGTCCAATGTCGCTGAAATTTGAGACAGTGACTTTAGTTAGGTTCTTCGACGTAGTCCTTCAATTTGGCGCAGATCGGTCCAGATTTGAATACAGCTGCCATATAGACCGATCTCTCGATTTAAAGTTTTGGACCCATAAAAGGCGCATTTACTGTCCGATTTTTCTGCAAATTGGTCCAAATAGGTTCGGATTTGGATATAGCTGCCATGTAGACCGATATCTCGATTTAAAGTCTTGACCCAAATCGGTTTAGATTTGAATATAGCTGCCATGCAGACCGATATCTCGATTTAAAGTCTTGACCCCATAAAAGGCTCATTTACAATCCGATTTCACTGAAATTTGACACAGTGACTTATGTAAGGCTTTTCGACATCCGTGTCGTATATGGTTCAAATCGGTTTATTTTTAGATTTAGCTACTGTAATTATTAGTATTTGGTCCAAATCGGAACATATTTTGATATAACTGCTATGGGACATAAGGTATGAAATTTTAACCGAATTTTGATGAAAGCTGGTTTACATATATACCCGGTGGTGGGTATCCAAAGTTCGGCCCGGCCGAACTTAACGCCTTTTTACTCATTTTTAATTTTTTGTTTTGGGTAGGCGATTGCCCTCCGACACATCCTTTTATTTGAATACAATATATTCTCGTTCGTCCTACATTGTCATGTAGGACGAACGAGTTGGTTTGGTGTTGGTTTTACTGAGAGTGTCGATTCCCCCGCACCACCGTAGCGCAGAGGTTAGCATGTCCACCTATGACGGCTGAACACCTGGGTTCGAATCCTGGCGAGACCATCAGAAAAAATTTTCAGCGGTGGTTTTTCCCTCCAAATGCTGGCAACATTTGTGAGGAACTACGCCATGTAAAACTTCTCTCCAAAGAGGTATCGCACTGCGGCACGCCGTTCGGACCCGTCTATATAAAGGAGGCCCCTTATCATTGAGCTTAAACTTGAATCGGACTGCACTCATGGATAGGTGAGAATTATGCCCCTGTTCCTTAGTGGGATGTTCATGGAAAAAATTTGCATTTGCATTTTGTCGGTTCCTCCGACGCCAAGACTCAAAATACAATTTATTTGAGTCCTTTAATGTCGACGATGGACTGCTGGACGTGAACCGGATATTTGAATCCTCATATCATCATTAGATTCGAAGTCTACTGTCATAGACTTTTCGTTTAATTTCCATATTATCCCGATCCAACTACACGTCTGATTGAAGCGCATTAGGTGGATGGACCGGTCCCAGACTCTGTCCCAAATGTGTGAATCAGATTCGTAGTCATACCCATTTTGTGACGTTGGACATTTTGCCAGAAAAAATTTTCAGCTGTGGTTTTCTTCTCCTAATGCTGGCAACATTTGTGAGGTACTATGCCATGTAAAACTTCTCTCCAAAGAGGTGTCACACAGCGGTACGCCGTTCGAACTCGGCTATAAAAAGGAGGCCCCTTAGCATTGAGCTTAAACTTGAATAGGACTGAACTCACTGGTGTGTAAGAAGTTTGCCCCTGTTCCTTAGTGAAATGTTCATGGCAAAATTTGCATTTGCAGATATCATTGTAGGAGGCCACCGTAGCGCAGAGGTTTGCATTTTCGCCTATGATGCTGAACGCTAGCCATCAAATTCTGGCGAGACCATCAAAAAATTTTTCAACTGTGGTTTTCCCCTTCTAATGCTGGCAACATTTGTGAGGTACTATGCCATGCAAAAACTTCTCTACAAAGAGGTGTCGCACAGCGGCACGCCGTTCGAACTCGGCTATAAAAAGGAGGCCCCTTAGCATTGAGCTTAATCTTGAGTTGGACTACACTCATTGGTGTGTAAGAAGTTTGCCCCTTTTTCTTAGTGGAATGTTCATGGCAAAATTTGCATTTGCAGATAGGCCACCAGGAGGAGGAGGCCACCTTAGCTCAGAGGTTAGCATGTCCTTCTATGATGCTGAACGCTAGGGTTCAAATTCTGGCAAGACCATCAAAAAAATGTTCAGCTGTGGTTTTCCCCTTCTAATGCTGGCAACATTTGTAAGGTAAAAACATGCAAAAACTTCTCTCCAAAGAGGTATCTCACTGCAGCACGTCGTTTGTTAAGCTCCCGCATCATTGAGCTTAAACTTGAATCTCATTGCAATCATTGATATGTGAGAAGTTGGCATCTGTTCCTCAGAGGAATGTTCATGGAGAAAATTTGCAATTTTGTAGTTATTTTGCACTTGGTTGATTGGTCAGGATTAAATGCTCCTTAGTGTGCCCATCACTGAGGTAAAATAACATTAAAGTCAGCTTGTAATGATAGACATTACACTAATCGCTACTCCGTATAAGAGCTTAAATTCGGTTAGATTAAAAACTTTAGGTTTTTCAAAACATAATGATGAGTTCATTATATACTCATCCCAAGGTAGGCGATGTAAAAACTTCGTTTTGCGTTATATTTAGTTTACCTTAATTATCCAATACCAATTGGATTTTATTTGACTTCCCTCATAAACATTTCCTTTTTGGGGTCAAAGTGCTTTATGGCTTTGTCCTTTGAAGTTTTTGTTTTCATAAGCATTTGAATTGTTTTCCATTGCCTTGGATATGGGATGAAATGGAAATTTCTTGTTTTTGGCAAAAAAAAAAAAGAAAACAGCAACGCAATTGCCTCAACTACCACAATAATATGGCTTCCAGATTACCAACTACTCATAACTACATCAAAGGACTTAACCATACATAAAAACAAACACTTTATGGGCCAGCTGATTTCTTTTGTTTACAAAAGAAATCTCATTATACAAATAAATGAGGGAAAAGTCACATTTGGAAGCTATAGAGGTTTTGTAATTTGCCAAGGACAAACGCACTGAGTTAGTCATTCATTCAGTGAGGCGTGTCATAACTTTATATTTGAGTATTTAGTATGTCCTTTGGCTGTGTAGCAGCCACTCAAGCATAAGAAGATGAATATAATTTTAATCGTTTTTCTTTATTCTGTTTCCTGTTTGTTTTCTGTTTTAGGTTCTTGGAAACTGGGATGGATTTTATGCGATATTTGGATATCATTGGATGTTCTTTTGTGTACAGCCTCTATACTAAGTTTATGTGCCATCAGTGTGGATCGGTAAGTAAAAAAAGAACGAATAAAATATTGACAGAGGACTTTTAAAGTTAGACAAGACCTTAGCTTAAGTTTTATTTACTTAAGCCTGTTTAAGGTAGGGATGAAGAAAAATCCTAGAATAAGTAAAGGCAGAGGAACAATATTGCTTCACGACTAGTTTGTGACGGTGGTAGGAAGAAAAGTTTTTTTCAAGGATATATCCATTTGCATTGCCTATTTGCCAACATTTGTCTGTCCATCAATCAATGGCAAGTAAAATGTAGAAAGTATCAAATCTCAAATATATTTTATTGGGTAGAATGCGAAACTCCTATCAATATTTGGAGTCAAGTTCCAGGGGCCGCTTCACCCTGGCCGCTTTTTTAAAATACCCCCCAATAATAAATGTAAGCCAATCGGTACAATATGGGACTGAAATTTAAGGTATTTGAGAAAAACAAGAGCGTGCAAAGTTCGGCCGGGCCTAAACTTATATACCCTCTACCATGGATCGCATTTGACGAGTTCTACGCGCGGTATTTCCTTTTAGGCAAACAAATCTCGACGTTAATAAATCTCCGGACCCGAACGGTATATCAACACTTGTCCTTTGTAAGTGTTCTTCGATGCTTGCTCATCCACTACGCAACATTTTCAACCTTGCTTACCGTGCGGGTAATTTCCCAGCGCGTTGGAAGGTTGCGAACGTTCAGCCCATCAGCCCTCAAGAAAGGTGGGGCGAACAACCCTGCGAATTACCGGCCAATTGCGATATGCCCCGCGCTCTCCAAGGTTATGGAGAGTATGTTTAACCATCATCTTGTGAGATACTAAGAGTCCAATGGCCTTCTTAGCGACAGACAGTATGGGTTCCGCAGAAATCGCTCTACGGGAGACCTAATGGCATTTTTGTCGGAACGATGGAGTCGCTCTATCCCCCAGTTTGGTGAGAGTAAGGCCGTGGCTCAGGATATCTCCAAGGCATTTGGTAGGGTCTGGCACGGTGCACTTTTATCAAAGCTTGTCGCTTTTGATGGTAAAATCTTCGTTCGATTTATATCAAACTTTCTCAGAGATCGCGCTATACGAGTTGTTGTAGATGGGCTGTAGAAGGCTCTGTCCTTTCCCTTCGAATCCAGTCTACTCATTTGCCAATGACAGTAGTTTGTGTCATTCATATTCATTCGACCATAGGCCCAGTCCTCAAGAAATTGTGGACAGGAGGCGCATTATGGATGAGACGCTCTCCCAGGATTTGTTGGCCATTTCCGAGTGGGGTAGAATGAACAGAGTAGACTTTAACGCACAGAGGACGCAGTACTGTTTCTTGTCTCACAAGCAATTCACTGACCCACTACAATCGTCGATATCTATCGACGGTATAGATATTGAGCTGTCAGATGCTCTTGATGTTCTGGCCATGAAGATACAATGTAATGTCCGTTGGTCAAAACACGTATTCGAAGTGTCGAAAGAAGCATTCAAGTGTTTGGGCTTTCTTAAGAGGTGTAGGAAATATTTCACCTTTTCTGATCTTCTCAATATCTATACAACCTACATCAGGCCGAGGATGGAATATAACTCTCATATATGGGCAGGAGCTCCAAAATCATCCTTGGAGCTTCTTGACCAGGTTCAACGGAGAGCGATGGTGTTGATTGGGGACAGTAGGGTATCCAACTCTATTGCTTCCCTGGAACATCGTCGGAATGTGGGTAGCTTTGTATTGCTCTATCGTTATTTTCACGGCGTGTGTTCCAAATATCCCTCGTCTTCTTATCCCTGACTTTAGGATGTTCACCAGGAATACAAGACTTGCCAGGAAATCACACCCGGTTTGCAATCGATTGGCCAGTCGACCGGACCATGTATTATTGAGAAAATTTATTTTTCGCCCGAACTATTCGTATGTGGAATCGACTTCCAGCTAATGTCTTTCCCACCGACATTGACGTTCAGAAATTTACGACTAATATCAACAAACACTACTCCCTCTTTACCCCCTCCAACCTTTAACTTTCCAAATTGCCAACGCAATGCACTGCATATATAGGGAACATTCCCTGCGTGTTGGTTATGTAAAAAAAAAGAGAATATTGAATAAGAACTGTGCTATTGAGGCTTTTTCAAGTTATAGTCCGATTCGGACCATAAATGAATGCTGAACATTGTAGAAGTCCTTCTGTAATATTTCAGTTCATTCGTATAAGACTTGCGCCTTGTAGGGACTTAAGAAGCAAAATCGGGAGATTGGTTTATATGGGAGCTGTATCAAGCTATTGATCGATTCAGACCATATTAGACACGTATATTGAAGGTCATGAGAGAAGCCGTTGTACAAAATTTCTGCCAAATCGGATGACAATGGCGCCCTCTAGAGGCCATATACGACACGGATGTCGAAAAGCCTTACATAAGTCACTGTGTCAAATTTCAGTGAAATCGGATTATAAATGAGCCTTTTATGGGGCCAAGACTTTAAATCGTAATATCAGTCTACATGTCAGCTATAAATACAGTCCGATTTGAGTCGCGAGGCTTAAGTCAACTCACTGTTTCAAAATCTAGCGAAATCGGGAAATAAATTCAGCTTTTATGGGTTTCAGATCCTTCATAGGAAGATCGCTCTATATGGCAGCTATATCTAAATATGGTCCAATCTGAAAAATATTTAAGTCGGAAGTCGCGAGGCTTAAATCAACTCTCTGTTTCAAATCTCAGTGAAATCGGGTAATAAATAAAGCTCTTAGGGGCTTCAGGCGCTCGAGAGAGAGAGAGAGAGAGAGAGAGGCGCTCGGTCTATATGGCAGCTATATCTAAATATAGTCCGATCTGAATTTTTAAATTTCAGCAAATCCGGGTAATAAATGTAGCTTTTATGGGCCTTAGACCCTTAACCGGCAGATCGGTCTATATGGCAGCTATATCTAAACATAGTCCGATCTGAACCAAATTTTGGATCAGATGTCGGAAGGTCAAACATTGGTCACTATTTCATATTTAAGCGGAATCGGATAAAAAATAAAGCTTTTATGGTCTTCAGACCAATTATCGGCAGATCGGTCTATATAGCAGATATATCAAAATATGGCCCGATTTGGCCTATTCGAGAACTTAACCTGCGTGCAGCAAAAAAAAAACCAAAGTCTGGTTTTAAATGTTGCCAAGTTACTGAGTAATTGCAGATCGTTAGGAAGTGAGTTCCAGAGACGTACAGCGAGTATGAACATATGCCATTCAGAAACAAACCTCCTATGAATTCTGGGAATGATTTTTTACCTTTAACAGATCTGGCGAAATCAATGAATCCATTCACATATTGTGGTGACTGCGTGTAGATCAGTTTATGAAGGAAATTAAGCGACCTCAGGTACATCAAGTGCTGTAAGGAGACGCCATACAAGGATAAAGAGTATTCAGAGATTGAGACGCGCCATCTCAAGCCAAATACATAACGAGTAACACTTTAAAAAAAGGTGTTCAGCTTACGTCTACTTACAGCCGTAGAGAATGCCAGGAAGTCTTTGCCAAGAGAGACCCAACCCGCAGCGGAGTAATCGACTGAGTGGCCCAGAGAGCACGCAATTTTGAATATCCCTGACCAACGACAGAGTCGATATGATTACTCCAAGTCAGAGTGCTATTAATAACCACGCCCATGTTCTTTGCTTGGGGAACAATTTCCAATCTAGCGTCGTTAATGAATATGCCGACATCACATGAAAAACGAGACAGCCTGTTTCTGATAACAACACACTTGGACTTTACAGGGACACAGGCCATTGACTTTCGCCCACGTGCTGACTCTTGGCAGATCATGATTAAGCAGACATATGTTTTCAGCAATCTCATCCCTCGGACTGCCGATATATCGGGTTGCCCAAAAAGTAATTGCGGATTTTTTAAAAGAAAGTAAATGCATTTTTAATAAAACTTAGAATGAACTTTAATCAAATATACTTTTTTTCACTTTTTTTCTAAAGCAAGCTAAAAGTAACAGCTGATAACTAACTAACATAACAGAGTCACAAGCTGTGAAAAAATTTGTCAACGCCGACTATATGAAAAATCCGCAATTACTTTTTGGGCAACCCAATATATCTCTACATCGTCAGCGTACATATGTACCTCACAATAGGACAATTGACTCGCCAAGTCGTTACTGTACAATGAAAAGAGACGAGAACCTGGAATTGATCCCTGAGGAACACCTTTTAAAACAAGCAGAGGCGACGATACAGAAGACTTATAACTGATGTACTGAGTGCGGTGCGACAGGTACGACAAAATACGACAAACGGACGTAGAAGAAAAATTGTAAAGATGTCTCATCTTATCACATAACAAGGAATGATCCACATTGTCAAATGCCTTAGAATGGTCAAGAAGAACAAGGACACGTATCTTGTCATTCTCCAAATTGATCCTAATCCTCTCAGTGACCTCTGCCAAGGCAATTATGCAGCTGTGGTTAGGACGAAACCCGGACTGTCTCACATATGACAAATGTCGTTGACAAAAGACGACATTTGCAAATACAGCAATTTCTCAAAGACCTTTGACAAGTAACAAAGAATCGCAATTGGTCCATATTCCTTGGAATTCTTAGACAATGGGATGACCTTGGCATGCTTCCACGCTAATAGGAAATAACTCGTGGTCAAAATCCTATTAAAAACAAAGGCTACATGAGGAATAATAAGGGGGAGCCAGAGTCTTACAAATCTAGGATCAATGCCATCAGATCGGACATCGTTAGACTTTACAGTCACGACACACTCAAGGACATCGGCGGGACCAATACAGCTGAAGCCAAAACCAGAGTCGTCATCGAGAGGGGAGTAGCTCAATATCTCAATTTTTGAAGGCTGTAGAGTGATTACAGCAGACGAACGCCCAGACATACGGACAGCGTTAAATCCTCTTAGAACGATTTGATCTGAACGTAGTTTCTACTTATCAAAGGTCGAAGAACAAAAACGTGACAAGCTATTTTAGTACCAGATGTTTCAAAACAGCACCTCTTGTTGAAAATCCCATTATTTTTGAAGGCTATGACAGTCTTCTGTTCTTTTTTGCCTGTGCAAGTTTTAGTTCAATCGACACAAAGTTATTTTCCCCATAGTGTAGAGTATCATTATTTCGGCTATGATCTATCTTCAGAGTTTATCATACCTGTTAAATTCTGTCAATATAGCCGGTCGTCTCGATTTTGCTGCGGCAGTATTAGATTTTTTTTTGCCATTTAAAATTATAATAAATAATTAATTTAGACTAATGTACATTTTTTGCCTCTGGTCTTTTTTACTTCAATAATTCTTTTCAAACTTTCGTTTTTCTTCTTTTTTCTCTACTACGCCCTCAGATATTTAGCTGTCACACGGCCCCTAACGTATTCCCGCAAACGGCGTTCCAAACGTTTGGCCCTCATCATGATACTCATCGTATGGGTTTTGGCTCTGGCCATTACCTGTCCGCCCATATTAGGCTGGTAAGTAAAATTCCTTGTCGGGTCGTGTGTAAAGGCAAAGGATGGCAACCTAAACAAACATTATTCGCCACTGTCGTGACTGCATGAAAAACATCCTTTGTTCGTTTGATTTTTTTCTTCTTTCTTACAAAAAAACGATATTTTTTTCAGGCTGATCCCAACAAATTTATGCAAATATTTGTTGGAATTCCATAAATGAAACTTTATTGGTTGTCAGCGTGAAAATTCCTGATTTTCATTACTTATTTACATAATGAAGAACATCTAATTAAAATTTGTTTGCTCTCCAGAGATTTGGTTCGCAGACAAGTATTTAACGAGGGGTTTACGGAGTTAATAACCATTGGGGAAAGTCACCGAAGTGGAATGAAGTTCGAGTACAGCAAAGAAAGTTTTGCCCGATTTAAAATGCCATAAAACCGCAGCTAAATTAAAGTGAATAAACATTGTGACACCTTTTTGGCCATTAGCAATGTAATTTTCTCCCAAAAAATAAACAAATCTCAAAAAGACTTCCATAAAAATGAGAAATGCTTCGGAAATTTACATAAACGTAAGAAGTGCCGTTGGTGGAGCAGTTTCTCTTACTTCTTTTTCAAACAGTTTTTTTTTACTAAAAGTGTTTTTTTATATGTGTTTAATGCAAAAAAGGTCAAAGTCCAAACAGAGCATGCTTGGTTTTAAAGTAACTCTGGGAAAACCTCTGGCAAATTTAATTTCAGATTAAAAACCTTGCCATATTTTAGGAAAAGTCACACACACAATCGCTTAAAAAAACTCTACATGAAAAGAAACGAACAGGTCAATAAAATGTTAATACAAGTAAGACTGTTGTATTTTACTTTATGTATTTAATATACTCCAATTGTATCTAAAGGACATATTTATATACATAAAACACTATAGTAGATGAGATTTTCTCTAGGGAAAGATTACTAAAACCACACTTTCCTTTTGAAAGGATTACTAAGCTACCCACTTCCAAGGAAAAGATTCAAAGGGAAAGGCTTCCATAACTACATTTTCCCAAGCGAAAGGTTATCTTATAAGGAAAGGTAACTAAAAGTACCCTATCCCTATGAAAAGGTTATTAAAACTACACTTTTTCTAGAAAAAGGTTACGTAAACTTTCCCAAGGGAAAGTTTACGAAAACGACCCTTTTCCTAGGGAATGGTTACTAAAACTACGCTTTTCCTAGGGAAAGGTTTTTAAAACTTACGTTTCCCTAGAGTAAGTTTACTAAAAATACCCCTTCCCGCGGAAAAGGATACTAAAACAACCCCATCATTAGGGAAATGTTAATTAAACTACACTTTCCTAAGGGAAAGGATATTAAAACTAACCTTTCCTAAAGGAAATGATACTAAACCTACCTTTTCCCTAGTGAAAGGTTAATAAAATTACCTTTTCCCTTTGCAAAAATTACTAAAACTCATCTTTCACTACGAAAAGGTTACTTAAACTACCCTTTCCCAAGAAAAAGATTACGAAAATAACCCTTTTCCAAAGGAATTGTTACCAAAATTACCCTTTCCCTAGGGAAAGGTTTTTAAAACTTATTTTCCTAGGGTAAAGAAACTTAAACTATCCTTTCCCTAATGAAAGGATACTAAAACTACCCTTTCCCTAGGAAAAGGTTACTAAAACTGTCATTTCCTAAGGGAAATTATACTAAGAAAAAACTACTAAAAATACCCTTTCCTTGGGAAAAGTTTACTAAAACTACCCTTTCCTGGGAAAAAGTTACTAAAACAAAACTTTCCAAAGGAAATAGTTACAATATGTAAATTTTACTAGGTTCCAAGGTTAATAAAACTAACCTTGGCTTGGACAAGGTTTATAAAACTACCCTTTACATAGGGAAAAGTTACTAAAAGTACTCTTTCCCCTCAGGGAGAGGTTACTAAAACTAATCTTTCCTTAGGTAAGGTTTATTAAAAATACACTTCCCTAGGTAAGGTTTATTAAAAATACACTTCCCAAGGTATAGGTTAATAAAACTAACCTTTCTCTAGGAAAGGTTTACTAAAACTAAACTTTTCTTAGGCAAAGCTTACTAAAACTACTGTGTCCCCATGGGAAAGTTATAAAATTTACTCTTTTTCTAGGAAATGGATACTATAACTACCGTTTCCTAAGGGAAAGGTTACCAAAATTTCCCTTTCTCTGGGGAACGATTAATGAAACTTCCCTTTCCTTGGGGAAAGGGTTACTTAAACAACCCTTTCCTTTAGCAAAGAAAGGTCAATAAAACAACCCTTCCCATAGGGAAAGTAAAATAAAACTACCCCTACCATAGGGAAAAGTTAATAAAACTACCGTTCCCCAGGGAAAGGTTAAGAAAACTACACCTTTCCTACTGCTTCCGTAGAGAAAGATTAATAAATCTACCCTTTCCCAAGGGAACAGTTAATAAAACTGCGCTTTCCCTAGGGAATAGTTAATAAAACTACACTTTCCCAAGGGAAAGCTTAATAAAACTACCCTTTCCCTAGGGAAATTGTAATTAAACAAACCTAACCCAAGGGAACGGTTAATAAATCTACCCTTTCCCAAGGGAATGGTTAATAAAAAACACCCTTTTCCCTTGGAAAGGTTAACAAAACTACCCTTTTCCTAGGGAAAGGTCAATAAAACAACCCTTCCCATAGGGAAAGAAAATAAAACTACCCCTTCCTAGGAAAAAGTTAATAAAACTACCGTTTCCCCAGGGAAAGGTTAAGAAAACTACTGCTTCCTTAGGGAAAGATTAATAAAGCTACCCTTTCCCAAGGGAACAGTTAATAAAACTGCCCTTTCCCAAGGGAATAGTTAATAAAACTACCCTTTCCCTAGGGATTGGTGAATAAAACTACCCTTTCCCTAGGGAAATTTGTAATTAAACAACTTTAACCCAAGGGAACGGTTAATAAATCTACATTTTCCCAAGGGAATGGTTAATAAAAATACCCTTTCTCTAAAGAAAGGTTAATAAAATTACCCTTTCCCAAGGGAATGGTTAGTAAAACTACCCTTTCCCAAGGGAAATTATAATTAAACAACCCTATCCCAAGGGAACGGTTAATAAATCTACCTTTCCCAAGGGAATGGTTAATGAAAATACCCCTTTCCCTTGGAAAGGTAAACAAAACTACCCTTTTCCTAGGGAAAAATCTATCCTTTCCCAAAGGAAAAGTTAATAAAACTGCCCTTTCCCAGGGGAATAGTTAATAGAACTACCCTTCCCTAAGGAAATTGTAATTAAACAACCCTCTCCCAAGGAAACGGTTAATACTTCTACCATTTCCCAAGGGAATGGTTAATAAAAATACCCTCTCCCTAGGGAAAGGTTAATAAAACTGCCCTTTCCCTAGGGAAATTTTAAGAAAACTAACGTCTTCCTAGGGAGAGTTAATAAAACTGCCCTTTCCCAAGGGAATGGTTAATAAAACTGCCCATTCCCTAGGGAAAGGTTAATAAAATTAGCCTTTCCCTAGGGAATGGTTAGTAAAACTACCCTTTCTCTAGGGAAATTGCAATTAAATAACCCTATCCCAAGGGAGCGGTTAATAAGTCTACCCTTTCCCAAAGGAATGGTTAATGAAAATACCCCTTTCCCTTGGAAAAGTAAACAAAACTACCCTTTTCCTAGGGAAAAATCTATCGTTTTCCAAAGGAAAAATTAATAAAATTGCCCTTTCCCAGGGGAGTAGTTAATAGAACTACCCTTCCCTAAGGAAATTGTAATAAAACAACCCATTCCCAAGGAAACGGTTAATACTTCTATCATTTCCCAAGGGAATGGTTAATAAAAATACACTCTCCCTAGGGAAAGGTTAAAATAACTACCCTTTCCCTAGGGAAATTGTAATTAAAAAACCTTTTCCCAAGGGAACGGTTAATACATCGATCCTTTCCCAAGGGTATGGTTAATAAAAATACCCTCTCCCTAGGGAAAGGTGAATAAAACTGCCCTTTCCCTAGGGAAATTTTAAGAAAAGTAACATATTCCTAGGGTAAGGTTAATAAAACTGCCTTTCCCAAGGGAATGGTTAATAAAACTGCCCATTCCCTAGGGAAAGGTTAATAAAATTACCCTTTTCCAAGGGAATGGTTAGTAAAACTACCCTTTCTCTAGGGAAAGTTGAATAAAACTAACCTTTCCCTAGGGAAATTTTAATAGAACTACCTTTTCCTAGGAAAAGGTTAATAAAACTACCCTTTCCCGAGGGAATAGTTAACAAAACTACTCCTTCCCTAGGAAAATTGTAATTAAATAACCCTTTTCCAAGTGAACGGCTAATAAAACTGCCCTTTCCGAAGGCAATGGTTAATAGAACAATTCTTTCCACAGGGAAATTGTAATTAAACAACCCTTTCCCAAGGGAACGGTTAATAAATGTACCCTTTCCCAAGGGAATGGTTAATAAAACTACCCTTTCCCTAGGGAAAGGTGAATAAAGCTACATTTTCCCTAGAGAAAGGTGAATCAAACAAATCCTCCCTAAGGAAATTTTAATAAAACTACCTTTTTGTCTAGCGAAAGGTAAATAAAACTACCCTTTCCCAATAGAAAGGTTAATAAAACTACCCTTTCCCAATAGAAAGGTTAATAAAACTACCCTTTCCCAATAGAAAGGTTAATAAATCTACCCCTTCCCCAGGGAATGGATAATAGAAAATACCCTTTCCCTAGGGTAATTGTAATTAAACAACTCTTTCCCAAGGGAACGGTTAATAAAGCTGCCCTTTCCGAAGGGAATGATTAATAAAACAACCCTTTCCTCGGGGAAATTGTAATTAAACAACCCTTTCCCAAGGGAGCGGTTAAAAAATCTACCCTTTCCCAAGGGTATGGTTAATAAAATTACCCTTTCCGTAGGGATTGGTGAATAAAACTACCTTTTCCCTAGGGAAAGGTGAATAAAACTACTCTTTCTCAAGGGAAAGGTTAATAAAACTACCCTTTCCCAAGGGAAAGGTTAATAAAACTACCCTTTCCCAAGGGAAAGGTTAATAAAACTACCCTTTCCCAAGGGAAAGGTTAATAAAACTACCCTTTCCCAAGGGAAAGTTTAAAAAAACTACCCTTTCCCAAGGCAAAGGTTAATAAAACTACCATTTCCCAAGGGAAAGGTTAATAAAACTACCCTTTCCCAAGGGAAAGGTTAATAAAACTACCCTTTCCCAAGGGAAAGGTTAATAAAACTACCCTTTCCCAAGGGAAAGGTTAATAAAACTACCCTTTCCCAAGGGAAAGGTTAATAAAACTACCCTTTCCCAAGGGAAAGGTTAATAAAACTACCCTTTCCCAAGGGAAAGGTTAATAAAACTACCCTTTCCCAAGGGAAAGGTTAATAAAACTACCCTTTCCCAAGGGAAATGTTAATAAAACTACCCTTTCCCAAGGGAAAGGTGAATAAAACTACTCTTTCTCAAGGGAAAGGTGAATAAAACTACTCTTTCTCAAGGGAAAGGTTAATAAAACTACCCTTTCCCAAGGGAAAGGTTAATAAAACTACCCTTTCCCAAGGGAAAGGTTAATAAAACTACCCTTTCCCAAGGGAAAGGTTAATAAAACTACCCTTTCCCAAGGGAAAGGTTAATAAAACTACCCTTTTCCAAGGGAAAGGTTAATAAAACTACCCTCTCCCAAGGGAAAGTTTAAAAAAACTACCCTTTCCCAAGGGAAAAGTTAGTATAACGACCCTTTCCCAAGGGAATGGTTAGTAAAACTACCCTTTCCCTAGCGAAATTGTGATTAAACAACCCCATCCCAAGGGAACGGTTATTAAATATACCTTTTCCCAAAGCAAGGGTTAATAAAAATACCCTTTCCCTAGGAAAAGTTTAATAAAACTACCCTTTTCCTAGGGAAATGTCAAAAAAACAACCCTTTCCATAGGGAAAGTAAAATAAAACTACCCCTTCCCTAGGGAAAAGTTAATAAAACTAACACTTCCCAAAAAAAAAGTTAAGAAAGCTACACCTTCCCTAGGAAAAGGTAAATAAAACAACCGCTTCCCAAGGGAAAGATAAATAAAACTACCCTTTCCCACGGGAATGGCTAATAAAACTACCCTTTCCCTAGGGAAATTGTAATTAAACAACCCTTTCCCAAGGGAACGGTCAATACATCTACTCTTTCCCAAGGGAATGGTTTATAAAAATACCCTCTCCCTAGGGAAAAGTTAATAAAACTGCCCTGTCCCTAGGGAAATTTTAATAAAACTAACTTTTTCCTAGGGAAAGGTTAATAAAACTGCCCTTTCCCAAGAGAATGGTTAATAAAACTGCCCATTCCCTAGGGAAAGGTTAATAAAATTACCCTTTTCCTAGCGAGAGGTCAATAAAACAACCCTTTCCATAGGGAGAGTAAAATAAAACTACAAGTTCACTAGGGAAAAGTAACTAAAACTACCGCTTCCCTAACGAAACGGTTAACAAATCCACCCTTTCGCAAGGGAATGGGTAATAAAAATACCCTTTCCCAAGGGAACTGTTAAAAAATCTAACCTTTCCCAAGTGAATGGGTAATAAAACTGCCCTTTCCCTAGGGAAAGGTGAATAAAACTACATTTTCCCTAGGGAAAGGTTAATAAAACTACCCTTTCCCAAGGAAAAGGTTAATAAAACTACCTTTTTTCCTAGCGAAAGGTTAATAAAACTACCCTTTCCCAAGGGAAGGATAATAAAACTATCCTTTCCCAAGGGAAAGGTTAATAAAACTACCCTTTCCCTAGGAACATATTAATAAAACTACCTTTTTCTTGGGGAAAGGTTAATAAAACCACCTCTTCCCAAGGGAACGGTTAATAAATCTACACTTTTCAAAGGGAATGGTTAATAAAACTACTCTTCCCCAAGGGAAAGGTGAATAAAACTAACCTTTCCCTAGGGAAATTTTAATAAAACTACCTTTTCCTAGGGAAAGGTTATTATTCGCAAGGGAATGGTTAATGAAACTACCCTTTTCCTAGGGAAATTGTAATTAAACTACCCTTTCCCAAGGGAATGGGTAATAAAAATACCCTTTCCCTAGAGAAAGATTAATAAACCTGCCCTTTCCCTAATAAACTACTCTTTCTCTTGGAAAAAGTTACTGAAACTACCCTTTCCCTAGGAAAAGTTTATTTATACAACTCTTTAAAATGTACTAAAACTGCCCGTTTCCTCGGGAAAGTTTACTAAAACCACCCTTTCCTTAGGGCAAGGTTACAAAACTACCCTTTCCCTAGGGAAAATTAGTAAAACTAACCTTTCCCTAGGAAAGAGTTACTAAACCTAAACTTTTCCTAGAACAAGTTGACCCAATCAACTATTTCATAGGGAAGGGTTACAAAAACTGCCCTTTGCCTAGGAAAGGATTAATGAAACTACTCTTTCCCTAGGGAATGGTTAAAAAAACTACCGTTTCACTAGGGTTAAAATGTTATTAACCAAAGGATTAATAAAAATACCCTTTCTCTAGGGAAAGGTTAATAAAACTACCCTTTTCCTAAGGAAAGGTTAATAAAACTACCCTTTTCCTAGGGAGAGGTTCATAAAACTACACTTTCCATATGTAAAGGAAAATAAAAATACCCCTTCCCTAGGGAAAGGTCAATAAAACTACCCTTTCCCCAGGGAAATGTTGCTAAAACTTTGCTTTTCCTAAGTAAAGGTTACTTAATCTACCCTTTCTCTAGGGATAGTGAACTTTAGCTAGCCTTTCACTAGGGAGAGTTTGCTGAAACTACCCTTTCCCTTGACAAGTGTTGCTAAATCTACCCTCTCCCAAGGGAAATGTTGCTAAAACTAACCATTTCCTAGGGAGAGGTTACTTAAACTACCCTCTTTTAGGGATAGGTTACTCGAGCTACCCTTTCACTAGGGAGAGGTTACTAAAACTAACCTTTCCCCAGGGAAAGATTACCCTTTTCCTAGGCAACGGTTTATAAAACTATCGTTTGCCTATGGCTACCCTTTCCCCAGGGAAAGTTTTAAAAACTACTGAAGCTACCTTTTTTCTAAGAAAAGTTAGCTTAAACTACACTTTCTCTAGGGAAAGGAGTTTTAATTACCTCGGGAAAGGGAGTTTTACTATTCTTGGGAAGGATAGTTTTCATAATTTTGGTAATGTTAGTTTTATTAACCTTGGGGGGTGGGGGGTAGTTTTAATAAACTTGGGATGAGTAGTTTTAGTAACCTTTCCCCAGGGAAATGTTCCCAAAAGTTGTCAAAAGAACTTGTCGAAAACGATCCTCCGTGAGAGTTATATTTGATTCAATCTGGGCAAACCTGAAAAAAATTTTTTAATATTTTTATTAAAAACTTTGCATTTTTAAAATATTTTTTGAATGTTTGCTGCTGTTTTAAAGCAGTTCACTTCTCGCAGCTTTCAGTTACTTTAATTTAGAAAATGTTCAGCGACTTTTCTTTACATTTAATGTATTCAAATCGGTTTTTGCGAATATTTGTTACAAGCACCCATTACTAAGTGTGCCCCACTACCCTACTTGAAATAATTTTTTCAAAGCAAATATTAATGAATTAAAATATACGCAAAAAGGCCATGTACAATCACTACAATTTCATTTCGCTTTGAAATCGTTTACATTTGAAATTTGGGGGAAAGCAAAATTGTGAGATGGCATTTTATTTTTTGTGCCTTAAATAAATTATAAACCAAACACTTTTTTTTTTTGGGTTTTGCCTTGAATACATATTCAAACTTTGTGAAAATAACAATTTTTGCAATCCTTTTTTTCGCAGTTTCCCCTCCAGAGAATTGGCAGAAATGACAAATGTGTGGAAAAGAAAAATTTGCCAGAAAAATATGCTGTCAGCTTATGTCTAACAAAAGGATGTCTGAAAAAGCACGAACCCTTTATGTTGCCATAGACCTTTTATGCAGGAATTCCTTGTAGAGCCCTCTCGACCTTTTTGCAAATGAAATTTGAAAAAGCTGTAAAAACAACCTAAAGATAAATTCAAAGCAAATCTTAGGTAAACTCAATCATTTTAAGATATAATGAAAAAGGCAAAATAACTGAAAAATGAATTACGCATATCTTTCTACATAAATAACATAAGAGATCTCATTTATAATAGTGTAATTCAATGTAGCTCACTTAGATGGTTTTAAAAATTTGTCAAAAAACGGCAACATTTCACTAGATTGTGGTTTAGATTGAATGGATACTTGGCAATTTATCCTCGCATCAAGGAAAATCAGAGATGGAAAAATTTCTTACCTCTAATTCCTGCCGCTAGGATATCACAACGGACCAAAACCTGTAGGTGAATTGATTTTACCAAAACGGTCCTTTAAGTGAACTCATGAAACAGCATTCACCTATGATGCAGAATGATGTCATGAACATAAGAAATATATTGGGTTGCCCAAAAAGTAATTGCGGATTTTTCATATAGTCGGCGTTGACAAATTTTTTTCACAGCTTGTGACTCTGTAATTGCATTCTCTCTTCTGTCAGTTATCAGCTGTTACTTTTAGCTTGCTTTAGAAAAAAAGTGTAAAAAAAGTATATTTGATTAAAGTTCATTCTAAGTTTTATTAAAATGCATTTACTTTCTTTTAAAAAATCCGCAATTACTTTTTGGGCAACCCAATATTTGCAGATGTGGTTATTCCCCAACAATGATTATTCTCCCTGATGACTTCCGCAAAGCCTTTAGCCATGTAAAATATCTTTAGGTAGATGTGTCACTTAAAACACTGGAATGACTGGTAGACCTGAAGGTGGGACACATGAGATTTTCAGTGGGATACAACATGCATACCTTAAGGAGAGGTCGACGCAGACGGCCGTAAAGTGGTACGAGAGGTCAAAACGTCTCCTTACACGATGGTGATCTTCCTCGATATTGATGGGCATTTAACAACGTGGAGATAGGGTCGATAGACTGGTAGAATTGACAGTGGGACACAAGAGATTTTCCGTGGGGAGCAACATGCATACCTTAAGGAGAGATCGGAGGAGACGGCCCTGCGGGAAGTGGTGCGAGAGGTCGATATGTTTTCCTACACGATGGCAATCTTCCTCGATATTGTGGGGCGTTTAACAACGTGGAGATAGGGTCGATAGACTGGTAGAAATGAAGGTGGGACATATGATATTCAGTGGGTTAAAGCATGCATACCTTAAGGAGAGGTCGATGGAGACGGCCCTGCGGGAAGTGGTGCGAGGGGTCGATGGCAATCTTCCCCTATACTGTGGGGCGTTTAACAACGTGAAGATAGGGTCGATAGACTGGTAGAAATGACGGTGGGAAACAAGAGATTTTCAGTGGGGCACAACATGCATACCTTAAGGAGAGATCGGAGGAGACGGCCCTGCGGGAAGTGGTGCGAGAGGTAGATATGTCTCCCTACACGATGGCAACCTTCCTCGATATTGTGGGGCGTTTAACAACGTGGAGATAGGGTCGATAGTTATCGCTCTGTGTCGCACGTTTGTAGTTGTAGCACCTTTCATGTGGAGTTCCTCGTTAAGTTCCTGTAGGGGAGCAAGCTCGTTCCGGTCAAAAGGGCAGATCGCCCCAGGCCATTGGTTTTTTAAAGGCGCCAATAACCCGCCTTGTCAGTATTTATGCTAGAGCCGGTGCCGCCCGGCCTCTCACTGAGACTCACCACTCAATACCATTGATTGTCCGCGACTGCCGTTGCAACTACTGCGTATGGAGCATTCCACTATGCGCAAAATGTGGACGCGGTAGCTCGCAGCTAAGCTTTTCGGACAGCTATGAACCCCACATAGATTGGACCTCAATGTTCCAGACCGTGTGGTGCTCACAGTTATCCCGGTGCCGCACGGTGATACATCCGAGTGTCTGCCGTTGGAAAATATGCTTCACGGCAGGATTTTAATGAAGACTTGTGAGAAAGTTTGATGTGAAGGCGGGTGACATGGGAAAAGCCTCAGAAAGGGGTGTTCTCGCCGATTCTCTGGAACCTGGTGCTAAACGAAGTACCAGATCTCAACGGAGATCGCATATTTCTGACAACGATCAGCGAGGTTTTGGAAATGTCACTGTGGCGGCTATCGAAATGGGTTGGGGACCAATCCAAATAAGAAGGAGCTGGTGCTCTTTACTCGTAGATATAAGATATAGGATGTCAGATTCTCATCTTTGGACGGGACCACTCTGCAGTTGTCAAAGGAAGCAAAATACCTAGGCTGTCCTGTAAGAGGAATACGACTGTCCTGTAAGAGGAATACGAAGGAAAGGTGTGGAAAGGCATTGTGCATATTCTACAGAAGGATGTTGGGAAGAAAGTCTAGAGTTAGCCCAAATATGATAACCTGGAGGCACACGGCCATAGAGGGGTCAGTGGTGATATATGGAGCACAGGCATATTGGAAGGCTGTGGAGAAGAACAAACGGATCAAGGAGCTTCGAAAGGTACAGAGACAGGGACTTTGGGATCACGAGTGCCTTAAGATCCCTACTGGGGGCAATGCTGAATTTGCAACCTGTTAAGGTATATATTCGGGACTGTGCTGCTAGAGTGGAGGTTTGGCTGAGGGAACTTGGCAAGCTGAAGGAAGGCTGATACAGCAACTGCTGTATTCTGCAGACCATGGATGCAGGAGGTAAGCTGGGGAGAGTCTCAGACAACACTTCGGAGAGACCGATTCGGGAAAGGTTGTAGCGGATACGCGGAATGGAGGGGTGGAAGGCGGATGCTGTATTTGAGTTGGATGAGACCTCGGTCTTCACAGACGACTCCAGGATGAAATCGGGGACGGGACTGGAGGTTTACTCGCGGACACTCGATATCAGTATGCCTAGTTAGACTGCCAGACGAGTGAACGATCCTTTATTCAGAGGTCTGTGCCATTACGTTTTTCATAAAGGAGGTCCGGAGGATGGACCTGCCACCATTGAAGCTAAGGATATATGTAGACAGACCTTGGATTCAAGGACGATGTGGTCGAAGTGCATGGCGGATTATTTGGGATCACTGAACGGACTTCTGGCTCATGACGTTGCATTGGCATGGGCTGCCAAACTCATTTGTCTTGTGGAAAATAAAAAAGCAGACGAGTATGCCAGAAGGGTAATCTCCTGCGACTTCGGGATCACAGATGCTTTAAGATCTACACTGGTAGCGATGCTGAGTTTATTGTATAAACTGTTCTGGTATATATTCTGGACTGTGTCGCTACGATGGCGCTTTGGCTAAGGGTATTTGGCATGCTGCTGCTTTCTGGAGACCATGGATGCTGGAGCTAGGCTCAGCAGGGTCTCATACTACATGTCGGCGAGACCAATTCGAGAAAGGTTGTAGTGGATTCGCTTTCCCAGAAATGAGGGGTGGAAGGCGGATGCTGTGATTGAGTTGCACGAGACCTCGATCTTCACAGGCGGCTCCAGGATGGGGTCAGGGATGGGACTGGAGGTTTATTCGGGGACACTCGATATCGGTATACCTAGTTACACTGCCAGACGAGTGCACGATCTTTTAGCCAGAGGTCTGTGCCATTACGTTGTCCGCAAAGGAGGTCCGAAGGATGGAGCTGCCACCATCGAAGCTGAGGATATATATAGACAGGCCTTAGATTCAAGGACGGTGAGGTCAAAGTGCATGGCGGAGTGTTTGGGGTCCCTGAACGGGCTACTGGTACGTGACGTTGCGTTGGCCTCCCGTTGCGTTGGTTCCAGAACTCATAGGTGTTCTGGGAAATGAGAAGGCGGACGAATATGCCAGGAGGCGATCCTCTACGGCAAGCAGAACTCTGGCCGATCTTGCACACGCGCCTTTTGTCAAACTATTGAATATGGCAGAAAAATCGACAGTACGGAGTAGGGGTCAAGATGGGAGTCTGTGGATGAATGTTGGATTGCCAGGACACTCTGGCCAGCTGTTGACCGGGGTCAATTAATAGGGGTCAATTATTTCGACTACCGGAGTCATAAACGGAGACGGTGCGATAGGCCATATGGCCGCAAGCATGAGAATCCGGCACAACGACTACTGTGGACGATGTATTGATGAGTATGAGAAGAAGACAATAGGCCATATGGCCGCGCGCATGAAAATCCCGCAAAACGACTTCTGTGGACGATGTGTTGATGAGGATGAGAAGGAGGCGATCGAACACCTGCTGTGCTCGTTCCCGGATTTAAGGGGCCAGAGGCTTTCCATCCTACAAAGTATATATATTTCTGATCGTTATAAAATTCTAAGACGATTTAACGGTGTCCGTGTGTCTATCCGTCCGACAGTTTTAATCACACTACAGTCTTTAAAAATTGAGATATTAAGTTAACATTTTGCACAGACTCGTATTTCTTCTGTATGCAGGTTAAGTTCTTAAATGGGCCACATCGGACGATATTTCGATATAGTTGCTATATGGACCGATCTGGCGATTTAGGGTCTTAAGCCCGTAAAAGCCGCATTTGTTTTCCGATTTCGCTGAAATTTTAAACAGAAAGTTGTACAATAGATCCCAATATTCACACCGAATATGGCTTATATCGGACCAAATTTACATAAAGCTGTCATATAGACCGATTTGTCGGTTTAGAGTCTTAAGACCATAACACTCTCATTTATTATCCGATTTCGATGAAATTTGAAATATCGAGTTGATTAAAGCTTACCAATGTCCGATCTTAATATGGTTCAGATCGGTCATTATTCAGACATAGCTGCCGATTAGGGTCTTGAGCCATGAGTTGTTTTAATCCTTCCGTCATCACACTTAAATATGATCCCGATCGGACAATATCTGTCGATTAAGAGTCTTAAAAAGTGAGTTGTTTGAAGCATCCGGACATCCGACTCAAATATCGTTTAGATCGGATTATAATAAGAAGTAGCTGCCATATAGACCGATCTGGCGATTCGTGGTTTTAAGCCCATAAAAGCCGCAAAGAGTGAGTTGATTAAAGCTTCCCAATATCCGACTCAAATATGGATCAGATCGGTCTTTATTCAGATATAGTTACCATATAGACCGATCTGCCGATTCGGGTCTTAAACCCATTAAAGCAGCATTTTTTACCCGATTTCGCTGGAATATCACACAGCGACTTGCATTAAGCCTCCCGTCATCTGACCAGCATAAGGTTCAGATCAGACTATATTCAGATATGGCTGTCATATAGAATGATCTTCCAATTTAGGTTCTGAATCCTATAGCAGATTTGAAAAATAAATCTTGAAAAAGACGGCCATGGCCCCGTAGTGCACCATGCCTTAGCCATCCTAGCCAAAACTTATCACTGAGACTGAGCCCACCATAAGGAGGGTTCCTTCCTCCTCTTTTTTCCTGTGGTAAACCTCTCATTTCTCCACGACCAAATCGTGGTTTTGCTTGGTTAACATTACCTTTATGCCTTTAGTCGCGATGTTGCCGCCCACATCCTCGTTGAAGACCGCCGCCATTGTTAGCTATGGGATGTCCATCTTTCTCACATGGTCGAGCTTTGCGCCCCCGGGGTGGGTGGATATTGGGTTGTCCAAAAAGTAATTGCGGATTTTTCATATAGTCGGCGTTGACAAATTTTTTCACAGCTTGTGACTATGTAATTGCATTCTTTCTTCTGTCAGTTATCAGCTGTTACTTTTAACTTGCTTTATAAAAAAAGTGTAAAAAAGGATATTTGATTAAAGTTCATTCTAAGTTTTATTAAAAATGCATTTACTTTCTTTTAAAAAATCCGCAATTACTTTTTGGGCAACCTATACTGACGCAAAGCGCAGCGTTGAGATGTCCACTCTATACTTGCAGCTTAAAATTCGTTCATAGTCCAACACATATTCAATAACCCGTTCGTTTACCAAAAGCCTCACCTGGGACAGACGATCTGGAGGGATGCTACCGGATGCACAGCCGATATCGATGACTGCGTAAGTCATAAATGCTTCCTTGCCATTCCTTACCTTTCTCAGCGACCATCTTCCCCCTCCGTGAAGGCGGTGGCATCCTTTTGAAAGTCACAGTCCTCCTTGAGGACTCAGGGGCCGTGCGCTAGACGTGTAGCATTTGGGGTAGCCTGTTCAGTGAATCCGAAACCAATTAAGGGAGCCTCACTCCTCATCGGCAAGAGTTTTAGGATCATTCGCAACAAGCCTCTCAATAGACCTGAGAGCTATGCGCCTTTTATTATTCCAAACTCGTAAAGATTTGACTTGCTAGAGAAGGCATGCGAAGTTAAAATAGATACTACCCTGTCCTCAACACTTGAACCAGGTGTCCTCGTGAAAAGCCCTTGCCCCTGTTCCTCGTCTGGCGGAGCTTGACAAGATATTCTTGGTGGTGTGTATGAAAAGTGTTGCCCCTGCCAAATTTAATACTTTTTACTCGTTTTTTTTCCCAATTTCCTTTTTGAAATCGTTTTACTTTTGTTAACCTTGTGCTTATTCCTTATCTTCTAGCAAATTTAATACATGCAATTTATTCTTGAATATTTAAGATACTCCATACGTTTAGCTAAAATAGCTTCCTCTTTATCATATTTCCTACTAACGTATTAAGTTTCCCTTTATCATTCATCGTTTATTTTGATGTTTCCTTATGAACTCTTATTAGTCCTCAGACATGTCGGCATAGTTTTTTGTTTTCTTAGAGAATATTAACAGCAGGAGGATGTGCTTCACAACCTGGCTACTACATGTCATCCTTAGATGTGATGTGATATGTGATGTGATGCTATCTGCCATTTGTCTATCTATCATGCTGATGAAGGTTTTCATGTGCCTTTTGCTTATTCTGTTTGCAGGTATGAACCGGGACGTCGTGATTTGAATGAATGTCGCTACAACCAAAACGAAGGATATGTGATATTCTCGGCCATGGGCTCCTTTTTCATACCCATGGCAGTGATGATATATGTGTATGCCAGAATTTCATGTGTGGTAGCAGCTAGGCATGATAATATGACCGATATTAGTATACATAATATTAAGGTGGGCAAAGAGAAAAGCAAAAAAAAAATTTTTTTATTGAGCCTAAGTAAAAATTAATACTAAGAAAGAAGTCTCTTCTCTTTATCCTTTTTGTCTTTCGTTGCCTTTAGAAATTCAAACGCTACACCTCAGCCGATGTTGACAATGAGCTAGATCCCGATATCTCTGAATTGGATTTGAGCTCGGGCCAAAGGAAACAACAAGCCGCACGCACTCTCTCCAATCAGACCTTGGCCAAGGAGTTACAAGAAATTATGGCCGCCGAAAATGAAGTCCCAACCAATGCCACTCAATGCCATTCACTGTTGGCCACACCAGGCACCATCGTCTCGCCCGTCTCGAATGCCAAGAATGGCTGTTACGAACTAACACGGGCCACCTCATTGCGTCGAACACCCACTGCCTCTTCGAATATGACCATAATGACCACTACCACCGGTACTGGAACGGCAACAGCAAGTACAAATGCGGAAAATCCCTGGACATTTTCCGCCATCAATACCCCAAGCACCACCATCAGTAGCACAAATATTTCCTCACATCACCATCATCATCATCATGGGTCATCACACTATCAGCAGCACTCGCATCCCAATAAAAATATGCGCACCCACAGTGTGAGACATCAGCACTATATGAGTGCCCCACCCGCCACTCTAATGGCTGTTACCGCGGACGCCCTGACGCCTGGCAACAGTGTGGCCACTTCCATATTGCGTCAGCACTCCAGCCAACCCACAACGCACAGCACCCCAATGGCCGGCCAGTCAACGCGTATCACCCAACATCATGGCCATGGTAGTGCACATCATTATGGCAAATCATCCTCGAATCGCATCACTTCCCTGAAGAAGGAGAACAAAACCACTCAAACGTTGAGTATTGTTGTGGGCGGCTTCATTGCCTGTTGGCTGCCATTTTTTGTCTACTATTTGATTACACCATTCCTGGAGGAGCACCAGGTCAGTCGGACACTGGCCAAGGGACTCACTTGGCTGGGATGGTGCAATAGTGCCATAAACCCCTTCATCTATGCATTTTACAGTGTCGATTTTCGTGCCGCCTTTTGGCGTTTGACATGTAAACGCTTCTTTTCCGCTTCCTCCAAACCGCAGTTTCAAACCAACACAATGTCGATACGACGATAGTTAAGAGCACCCATCTATGATTAAGTGTTTTAGGCAAAATGATAAAATGAAAAAAAAAACATCTACAATTAGTTGTAAAAATTGAAAAAAAAATAAAAGTCAAAGTTAAAAAATTGGAAATATATCTTAAGCAGAACTTTAAAATTCGAATTAAAAATGAAAATTTGTTTTCTTTATTTGTGAGAAAATGGATGGATAGCTTTAGGATGAATGGGTAGCCCAAACCGAAAGGTGAGTTCAAACGGAGGCCAGTCCGTGCCGGTGTGACACCCTAGTAAGTGAAAAATTATGATGATGAAATACACGGGAATAGAATAGGGTGCAAGCACCTATCCTTCACGCCGAATGCTTTCCCAGAGATGGAAAACCTATGTCGCTGTTGACTCGGGCATGAGCAGTGACGATGCTCTATCGTTTTCTCCTCATCAATATATCGTCCACCGCAGTCGTTGAGCGGTACTGCCATGCGCGGAGCCATATATCTGGTTATGACTTCGTACTCGGTGACCTCTTATCAAGGGCCAGCAACTCCTTTGGCCTCTTCCTGTCAACGGCTGGCCCGTGTATCCTGGCAATCATTGCAATCCATCTACAGACTACCATCTTGCCACAGTCTTCGCATTGGCCATCACCTCTACTATGTTTAGTGTGCAAGACCGGCCAAAGGTCTAGCTGTCGGGGAGGATTCCCTCCTGACAAACTGCTCTCTTTTCCCCGAACACCAATGTGCCCGGTAACCAAGGCCAAAACAACGTTGTAAGCCAGGAGTTCGTTCATGGCCCCAAAAACATGCCATGCATTTCGAGCTCATTGTCCTTGAATTCAATGCCTTGAAGGTCGTCGTACTGTCCACATATAGCCTGAGTTTCGAGATGGCAGGTCCATCCTCCGCATCTCTTTTACGGCCAACGTAATGGCACAGACGTCTTTCTGGAAGACTGTGCACTCGTCCGGTAGTCCAATCGATATACCTCTATTGATTGTCTCCGAGTAAACCCCCAATCCCATTCCTGACACCATCCTGTAGACGTCAGTGAACGCCGAGGTCCCATCAAACTCAAACACAGCATCAACCTGACACTCTTCTCTTACGGAAAAGCGAATCCCTTATGGGAAAGCGAATCTCTTACGGGAAAGCCAATCCTGAAGATCCTTTCTCGAATCGGATTTCGGCAGCACAGTTCCGAACATAAACCTCCATAGGCTGCTTATGTAGCATCGCTTCCAAACCTGCCTGCGGTGTCAACCATATCGCTCCCGATCTTTCGACCAGGATAATTTTTGCACTTTCTGGTACTGTCTGTTGTAAGTCCCCTCTCAACACCCTTCTACTATAAAAATGAACATTTTGCCCATGTACATTCCATTAAGGAACAGGGGCAAACTTCTCTCATATCAATGAGTGCTGTCCGATTCAAGTTTAAGCTCAATGATAAGGGACCTCCTTTTTATAGCCGAGTCCGAACGGCGTGCCGCAGTGAGACACCTCTTTCGAGGAGAAGTTTTTACATGGCATAGTACCTCACAAATTTCCCCAGCATTGGGAGAGGAAAACCACCGCTGAAAATTTTATGATTATCTCGCCAGGATTTGAGCCCAGGCGTTCGGAGTCATAGGCGGACATGGTAACCTCTGCGCTACGGTGGCCTCCTTCTACACTAACAGTGCCCCATATGTCAGCACAAGTCTCTCAATGGCCGTGTTCTACCAGTAAATCATCTTCCGGCTAACCCCTCACTTCCATAGAATCAGCAAGAACACCCGTCTCTTTGGCATTTCCCTCGCCACCCACCTTCTGAATAAACTACCTGCCAGAGCCACGTTGGAAAATCCTCCACGTTCCCCTGGAGATATTCAGGTGGACTCCCGACATACTGTGGTTTATTTTTCCCAGCTTGGGATAAAAACCATCGAACCTTTCTCCATGTCCTTAAAATTGGGAGCAATGGCAGGCTCGCCCTGAAAATCCGTTCGAGCAGTGGCTGACTCCTGTTGTATCGCCGCGATTATTTCGTCCCGTACCGTCGATTAAATACCCGGAAAGTGGAAATACCCCACATCCCTCGGCAATGCCACCGAAAGGGTCTTCCGTAGATGCAGTTCCTGTTGATATTGCGAAATCTTGGTCGCAGGAAAGTTACGTCTTTTGTCGCCATAGGGCATGGCGTTCTGGGATTCTTGGAAGTCTCTTTGCGCAGCCTAGATGCCTCGCTACGTCCTCCCGTTTCTCCATAGAATTTCGTTGTGGAACTTCTATTCGCTGTCCTTGTCTATTTTTCAAACAAGCCCAGGGCTCCACGATATTCGTCCCAGTCCTCTGGCGTCTTCTCTCTCTCTCTCTCTCTCTCTCTCTTTGCCTTGTTAAAGAGCCTCCTGGTTTCTTTCCTGAGTACTCTTTAACTTCGATGTGCACCTTGATTGGTTTTCGTTAAGCGGAGGCTACCGTAGCGCAGTCGTAGCATGTCTCCGCCTATGACGCTGAGCGCATGGTTCGAATTTTGGCGAGAACATCAGAAAAAATTTTCAGCGGATGTTATCCCTTGGCTGTCGTTATTTATGAGGTACTATGCCAAGTCCCGCCAAGGGATAGCTGTGAGAACCGCACAGGCTCGAAAATTGAGGTACGATCTGTGTGGTGTTCATTGCTGTCACGAAAGTTAAGCTGCGAGTTACAGGGCGCGTCCAAAGGTTACGGATAGTGGAATGCTCCATACAGAGTAACTGCAACGGCAGTCGCGGACAATCAGCGGTATCGAGAGAAGAGTCTCAGTGAGAGAGAGAGAGAGAGAGAGGGAGAGGCACAAATACTGAGTGCCTATGATGCTCGATATGACAAGGCGGGTTATAGGCGCCTTTAAATAGCCGATGGCCAACCTGTTCCCGCGGCTATGTGTTCTTTAGACCGAAACGAGCTTGCTCACCTACAGAAGCTTGACCAGGATCGTCACCTCCACAGGAAAATGTGGCTACTCCAACAACAACAACAATCTTCCCCTTCCGTGATGGCTGTGGCATCTTCTTGGGAGTAATAGTCCTCCATGAAGATTCAAGGGCCGTAAGCGCTTCTGTCGTTTCGGTTTCGATTTTGTCTCCCATCGCAGGACACTGTCTGGAATAAAGCTAGGCGCTTGACATTTTGCACAAATACTTCATATAAGTGTAGGACGGTTGGGATTATAAATGGGCCAAATCGGTCCATCCTTCGATATAGCTGCCATATAAACCCATTTTGGGTCTTGGCTTCATGAGCCTCTAGAGGGCGCTATTATTATCCAATTTGGCTGAAATTTTGCATGTGGTGTTTTGGTATCACTTCCAAAAACTCTACTAAGTATGGTTTAAATCGTTTCATTACCTGATATAGCTGCCATATAAACCGATCTCCCGATTAGACTTCTGGAGCTTCTAGAGAGCCAAGTCTTATCCGATTTGGCTGAAATTTTGAAGTGTTTTTTTGTTATGTTTTCCAAGGACTTTGCTATGTATGATTAAAATCGGCGCATAACCTGATATAGCTTTCATATAAACCGATCTGGGGTCTTGATTTCTTGAGCCTCCTTCAGGCTTCATTATCCTGTCCAGGTCAGTTCCGTTACGACTGCGGCTAGTTTGGAAGATCTTTCCATAGTTATCATCTTCTTTACCTTTCCCTTCTTCTGTTGGGGGGTTTCTTGACAGATACTAAATCAGGTGCCGCATTTCCAATGACCAGTTTCAAAGGCAAAAACTCAATTTGTGAAGTTATCAATCTTCATAAGGTAAAAACAAGCCAGGTATGGTTCGAATCGGTTCATAATCTGATATAGCTTCCATATGAACCGATAACCCGACTATACTTCTTGAGCCCATAAACGGTGTAACTATTTTCCGATTTGGCCGAAATTTTGCAAGAAAATTTCTGCTATTACCTACAACATCCAAGCCAAGTATGACCTGCATCGATTTATAACCTGATATTGCTCTGGAGACCCAAAAGCATCATTTGCGTAATTTAGGGGCTCAAGAAATATAATCGAAAGTTCAGCTTTTATGGGAGCTATATCAGGTTCGGGACAGATTTAAACCATATTTGAAGTGAATGTCAATATATAAAAGTTTAGCCAAATCGGATAATAATTGCGGCCGGTAGGAGCTCAAGAAATCAATTTGGAGGAGATCAATTCAACGCCCACAGCTAAAAGAAGGCGTGGTATATATCACATTGACTTCATATTTTGTGAGCGTCGTCTTGATGGCCCCACAGTCGATTGATTTGTGATTTGTTGCCTCTAAAACCCCTCATTGGGCCCATAGTGCGCTGATGAAGGATCTGCGACTTGAATGACCACATTTTCGACTCCACTAGAGGAGCAGTTCTCTCGTTTTGAAGAATCGATCTCCAATTGAGTCTGATTAGTCCACTCTCTCTCTGTGTGAGGTTAGTTTCCTATGCCCCAGTAAAAAATTTTGGACCACCTCTAGACTTAATTTTCCCTGGCCAGTTCCGTGACGACTGCGGCCAGTTGAGAAGTTCCATTCTAGTAATGATCTTTTTTATCCTTCCTCTCCTGCTATTGGAGAGTTTCGTGACAGATACTGAATCAGGCGTAGCACTACTCGATCCTGTGTTTTGTTGCCTCTAAATCCACTCATTGGGCCCATAGTGCGCTGGTGAAGGAGTTCCGACTTGAATGGCCACATTCTTCGACTCCACTAGAGGTGCAGTACCAGCCATCGAACATCCACAGCAAGTTAAGCAAAGATCTTCGACTTTTACTCTACGTCAGGGTATCTTCGCTCGTTTTGAAAAATCGGTCTCCAGTTGAGTCTGATTAGTCCACTCTCCCTCTGTGTGAGGTTAGTTTCCTGTGCCCCAGTAGCAAATTTTGGATCACCTCCAGACTTCATTTTCCTTGACCTGGCCAGTTCCGCGACAACTGCGGCTAGTTGAGAAGTTCCATCCTAGTAATCATCTTCTTTATCCTTCCTCTCCCACCATTGGAGGGTTTTTTGACAGATACTGAATCAGGCGTAGCACTACTCGATCCTGTGTTTTGTTGCCTTTAATACCACTCATTGGGCCCAGAGTGCGCTGGTGAAGAATTTTCGACTTGAATGGCCACATTCTTCGACTCCACTAGAGGTGCAGTACCAGCCATCGAACGTCCACAGCAAGTTAACCAAAGATCTTCGACTTTTGCTCTACGTCAGGGTATCTTCTCTGGTTTTGAAAAATCGATCTCCAGTTGAGTCTGATTAGTCCACTCTCCCTCTGTGTGAGGTTAGTTTCCTGTGCCCCAGTAGCAAATTTTGGATCACCTCCAGACTTCATTTTCCTTGACCTGGCCAGTTCCGCGACAACTGCGGCTAGTTGAGAAGTTCCATCCTAGTAATCATCTTCTTTATCCTTCCTCTCCCACCATTGGAGGGTTTTTTGACAGATAATGAATCAGGCGTAGCACTACTCGATCCTGTGATGTCTTGCCTCTAAAACAACTCATTGGGCTTAGAGGGCGCTGGTGAAGAATTTTCGACTTGAATGACCACATTCCTCTACTCCACTAGAATGGAATACCAGTCATCGAACGTCCACAGCAAGTAAACCAAAGATCTTCGACTTTTACTCTACTTCAGGGTATCTTCTCTCGTTTTAAAGAATCGGTCTCCAGTTGAGTCTGATTAGCCCACTATCACTCTGTGTGAGGTTAGTTTCCTTTGCCCCATTAGCAAATTTTGGACCACCCCCAGACTTCATTTTCCCTGATCTAGCCAGTTCCGTGACGACTGTGGTTAGTTGAGAAGTTCCATCCTAGTAATCGTCTTCTTTATCCTTCCTTTCCTCCTACTGGACGGTTTCTTGACAGATGCTGAATCAGGCGTAGCACTACTCGATCCTGTGATTTGGTGCCTCTAAAACCCCTCATTGGGCCCATAGTGCGCTGGTGAAGGAGTTGCGACTTGAATGGCCACATTCGTCAACTCCACAAAAGGTAGAGAAGTACCTGCCATCGAACGTCCACAGCAAGTTAACCAAAGATCTTCGACTTTAAGTCTACCTCAGGGTATCTTCTCTCGTTTTGAAAAATCGGTTGTCAGTTGAGTCTGATTAGTCCACTCTCCCTCTGTGTGAGGTTAGTTACCTATGTCCCAGTAGCAGATTTTGGACCCCCTCCAGACTTAATTTTCCCTGACCTGGCCAGTTTCGTGATGACTGCGGCTAGTCCGTCTCTCATTTTGAAAAATCGGTCTCTAGTTGATTCATTTTCCCTGATCTGGCCAGTTCGGCGACGATTGCGGCTAGTTGAGAAGTTCTATCCTAGTAATCATCTTCTTTATCCTTCCTCCCCTCCTATTGGAGGAGAGTTTCTTGACAATTGAATCCGGCGTCGCACTTCTCGATCCTTTCTTCGACTCCACTACCTTTGGAGGTGCGCCAGCCGTCGAATGTTCACAGAGGGGAAGTTAAGTTTGCATTGGTTCGGGGTATTTCCTCTCGAGCCGTAGGATCGTTCTCCAGTTAAATCCGATTAGTCCACTCTACACCATCTTGGCGCAGAGGTTAGCATGTCCACCTATAGGATCAAATCCCGGCGTAAACATCAGAAAAATGTTCAGCGCTGGTTATGCCCTTACTAAAGCTCGCTACATTTGTGAGGTATCCTGCCACGATTAAACTTCTCTACCAAGTGGTTGTTGTTGTTGTTGTTGTAGTCACATTTTCATATGGAGGTGGCTATCCTCGTCAAGCTCTTGTAGGTGAGCAAGCATGTTCTGGTCCAAAGGACCTATCGAAGGCATTAGACACGGTCAGCCATGCCAAACTATTTGAGGACATCACCAACACGTTCCTGCAGCCAGGCCTGAAACGCTGGCTCGCCAATTATCTGTGTGGTCGCCAGTCATTTATGGAATTGAGGGATAAGAAGTCGAATCACCGTAGAGTGAAATTTTGAATACTCGCCGCAGGAACAGGTTGGCCATTGGTTATTTAAAAGCGCCAATAATCTGCTTTGTCTGTCCATCATCATAGGTACTCAGTATTTATGCAAGAGCCTGTGCCGCCCGGCACTCAATACCGCTGATTGTCCGAGACTGCTGTTGCAGCTACTTTGTATGGAGCATTCCACTATCTGCATCCTGTGGACGAGCTACCTGGCGCTCGCAGTAAGCTTTTCGTTAAAACGAAGAACACCATACAGATTTGAGCTCAAAGTTACGGCCGGCGTGATGCTCATAAGTTATCCCGTGTCGAGCTACAAAGTGGTGCCCCTACACGGCACGCCGTTCGGACTCGACATAAAAAAGGAGGCTCCTTATCATTGAGCATAAGCTTTAATCGGACTGCACTCACCCAGGAACTGGGGATACTCTCTGAGAGAAGTATCCCCTGATTCTTAATGGAATGTTAATGGGATATTTGGTAGTAGCTTGCGTGAGCTTAGTTTCCTATGATCGCGGGCGAAAGTTTTTTGATTTCCATCTACGGTTTAGACTTAAAGTCCATATAGCATGGGGTTTCATATAGTCTACACCACCTGACTAACTTATCTTTTGAATGTTTTATGGGTAATTTAAAATTTTATTGGAATAGCAACTGAATTCTGTTAAAATAATTCCATGAGCATCCAATTTTACTGATAATTCCAATAATTTTCTAAATATTAAATGTTCTTCGAAATTTCATTTGAATAGAGCGTATTATATGTGCTGATGAGTTGCTATCTGGAAGTCAATATCAACCTGTACTATGACAAATGCGTTATTCATACTATTATATATCATATTATATAATTTTTCAGTACACAAGTCATGAAATTTTCTTATTTGATATGCAATACTTCGGTATTGCTTCCTTTTATTCATTGTTTCATCTCGTTGTAATTGCACAAACATCCCATGCAGATAACTTGGACAAGGATATCATAGTTATTTTTATTTTCCAGCCACGTGCAGGATTCATCACATGAAACCTTCGCCATCTCCTGCTACGAAGAATACCTACGTGCGGTATAAGTGTCAACATGTGACAAAAAGTTGTTTAAATGTACGAATGAATTTTTAACAAAGTGCCAGAGAATGAGATTTATGAGTGTGTCCTTGTAGAAAGCGACCGGTGCGAGATGGGATGCGATGAGATGAGATGGTGTGACAGGAAGTGTGCAAGCTCATAGATTATACAATCGCACTGAATATGTCTTCCATGGTTGGAGGCAGTGAATAGATGAATGGGCATGGCATGACACGTCAGCATACGATTGTTCTGCATTAATTTCTTTAATTTATTTATAGTGTTTGTGAGTACGAATGCACAAAATGGAGGATGTGCAGAGATTTTGTGTAGGAGTAAAGAGATTTAAAAGCTAGAAAGCACATTTGACCTATCGAAATGTGTGAAGCAGAGAAATCATTTAACAAATTTACATTTTCACATGTGGCAGGTGTAGAAGATAGCAAATTTCATTTGATGAAACTTGATATGACTTTGAAAATTGGTTTTGAATTCCCATAGTAAACAATGGCAAGTTTAGAAAATTTCATAAAAACTGACAGAGTACAAGGAAATGATTTTTATGAACATAAATTTTTTCATATATACAGCGGTCAAAAAAAGTATTCATCATTCAATGTTTTTTTTTTAATAAGTCTACAAAAGACAATTGGAATAAAAACATATTAAACTAATGATGCAGTAGTGCTTGTGTGATATATATGTACACAATTTCATTGTTTTTAAAGAAAAAAATAGTATTTATTGGAACAAAAAGGGCCATTTTACAGCTGAACACAAAAAATTAAACAAAAAAAGTATTCATCATTGCAAAAAAACAAAAAAATAAATAACATAATTTAAAAAAATTTAATACTTTGTTATTCGACCACCGCGTCTTATAACTTCTTTTAAACGGTTTGACATCGATTGGACTAATTTAGCGGTTATATTTTGGTCTATATTAGTCCATTCCTCCATTATCACCTGTTGCATTTGACTCTTGCTCGAAAAATTGCGCGTTCTCAATTTGCGTTCGAGATGTTCCCAAAGATGTTCAATTGGGTTCAAGTCGGGACTTTGAGGAGGAGTTTTAATGACTTTGGGGCAGTTATACAGCATCCACATCTTGGTATTTAAAGCAGAATGTTTGGGGTCATTATCTTGATAATATTGAAAGTTATTACCAAGCCCAAGTTTTACAGCACTATCTTTTAAATTCCTCTTTAAAATGTCAATGTAATACTTATGATCCATTACTCCATTAATAATTTCAAGATTTCCCGCTCCTGAAGCCGCCATACACCCCCAAACCATTAAACCACCTCCACCATGTTTTACAGTAGCAACTGTGTTTCGTTCTTCAAGCTCTGTATTTGGTTTTCTGTACACTATGACCTTTCCATCGCACCCAAAAAGATTAAACTTGCTCTCGTCTGCAAAAATTACTGTTTTCCAAAATGATTCGGGCTGTTTTACATACATTTTTGCGAAGTTTAGCCTTTTCACTCGGTTTATTTTATTTATAAAGGGCTTCTTACGTGCAGTTCTTCCTCTGTAACTATGCCTTTTGAGTGTATTTCGAATTGTTTGTGTAGTAACTTCCTTCCCTAAATATTCCATAGTGTTTTTACGAAGAATGGTCGCATTTGTCTTCGGAGTTTTCTGAACTTGCCGCACTAGCCAACGCACATCTCCAACTGAAAGTGCTTTTGGTCGACCAGATCTTGGTTTATTGTCAACAGTTTTCGTTTCTGTCCACTTTCTGATGATGGATTGTATAGTAGATCGTGGTCTATTTAATATTTCATTGATAGTTTTTTGAGATAAACCATTCCTGTGGTGTTTTATTATCAAAACTTTTACCTCATCAGAAACCTCGTTTTGCTTACGACCCATTTTGACAAAAACTATATTTTCAATGAAATTAAATATTTGCTGTCAAGGGCAAAGCCTCCTTTACTAAATAAAACAGAAAAGGGGGATTCCCAAATAATATTTGAATTTGACTTTGATGATAGCACATCAATGATGAATACTTTTTTTGTTCTGTTTTTGGTGTTATTATATAAAATTGCATTTTTTGCGCTAATTAAATTTATTTTTTGAATTTATTTTAAAACATATTACGAAAAATAAACTATTGCATAAAACTGCATTATTTGTTTACTTTAAATTTTCTTCAATTACCCAAAATAAGTGAATTTATTATCAATTTTGCTAATGATGAATACTTTTTTTGACCGCTGTATTTTATTCTTACTCTCAACAACTGTACCAAGTATGATTCAAATCGGTTCATAACCTGATATAGCTGTCGTATAAACAGACCTAGGGACTTGACTTCTTGAGCCTCTAGAGGGCGCAATTCCTATCCGATTTGTCTGAAATTTTGCATGACGTATTTTACTATGACTTTCAACAACTGTGTCAAATAAGGTTCAAATCGGTTCATAACCTGAAATAGCTGCCATATAAACCGATCAGGGATCTTGAATTCTTGAGCCGCTAGAGGTCGCAATTATTATGCCTGAAATTTTGTACGACGGATCCTCTCATGACCATCAACATTCGAGTTTATTGTGGTCTGAATCGGTCTATAGCCTGATACAGCTCCCATATAATTCGATCTCTCCATTTTACTTCTTGAGCCCCCAAAGGGCGCAATTCTTTTTCGAATTGGCTGACATTTTACACAGGCCTCCAACATATAATTTAATTGTGGTCCAAACCGGACCATATCCTGATATCGCTCTAATAGCAGAGCAAATCTTTTCTTTTATCCTTTTTTTGCCTAGGAAGAGTTGCCAGGAAAAAAACGCGACAAATGCGATCCATGGTGAAGGGTATATAAGATTCGACCCGGCCGAACTTAGCACGCTTTTACTTGTTATACCCTACACCACTAGTGTGGTACAGGGTATTATAACATAGTGAATTAGTTTGTAACACCCAAAAGGAAGAGAGAAAGACCCATTGATAAGTATACCGATCGACTCAGAATCACTTTCTGATTCGATTTAGTTATATCCGTCTGTCTGTCCGTCTGTCCATGTTAATTTGTGTACAAAGTACAGGTCGCAGTTTTCATCGGATCGTCTTCAAATTTGGTACAGGCATGTTTTTCGATCTAGAAACGAAGCCTATTGAAATTGGAAAAAATCGGTTCAGATCTGGATATAGCTACCATATATATATATGTTCGACCGATTTTCACTAATAATGAAATAAAATGGTTTTTTGTTAACCGATTCTCTCGGAAATTGGCAGGCTAGATTTTCTTATGACTTTCAATTTTACTAGTGAATTTCATGGAAATTGGTTCAGATTTGGATATAGCTCCCATATATATGTTCGTCCGATTTGCAGTAATAATGCAATAAAATGGTCATTTGTTCACAGATTCTCTCGGAATTTGGAAAGAAGGATTTTCTTATGACTCCCAATATAACTGGTGAATTTCATGGAAATCGGTTCAGATTTAGATATAGCTTTCATATATACATATCGCCCGATTTTCACTCCCAGACCCACTGCAAGCGCATTTATTGACCAATCTTGCTTAAATATTGCACAACGTGTTCCCCGACGACTGGCACAGTATCTGAGGACTTGGCTCGAAATCGGTTCAGATTTAGGTATAGCTCCCATATATAAGTTCGTCCGATTTTGAGAAAAATTGCAAAAAACTGCTCATTTGTTAACAGATTCTCTCGAAATTTGGCAGGAAAGATTTTCTTATGACTCTCAATATTACTGGTGAATTTCATAGAAATCGGTCCAGATTTAGATATAGCTTTCTTGAAATTTGGCAAGAGGAATTTTCTCTTGACTCTCAATATTACCGGTGAATTTCATGGAAATCGGTTTAGATTTAGATATAGCTCTCATATATATATCGCACGATTTTTACTTCTACAGTCACAGCAAGCGCATTTATTGACCCATCTTGCCAAAATTTTGCACAACGCTTTCCTCGACGAATACCACATTATCTTAGAAGTTTGCCCGAAATCGGTTTGGAATTAGATATAACTCCCATGTATATGTTCGTCAGATTTTGGGTAATTTGCCATGATGTTCTCATTTGTCAACAATAGTTTTTACAGTTCGAACATATTTGCTCTTTCAAGAATTCATTAAGGTTTGTTTAAACGGCCATTAGACTATCCTTTGCAAGAATGCGGGCTCTGTGTCTCCATTCCACTTACCCTTGAGTAGTTTAAACTCAGGAATTCCTAATCCACTAACCTTGCCTCCACACACCCAATGTTGCTGGACCAGAACCTCAGCAAATCCTCCTGCCATCAGAAGGACCTTAAGTGCCGCCAAAGCGGCCTTACAAAGGCGGACATTTGTCTGCATAAACCTCACCATTGTCAAGATACAAGACATAGTACCTCAAAAATGTCGCCAGCATTAGGAGGGGAAATCCACCTCTAAAAATTTTTTTTAAATCTTCTTACTATGATTCGCACCCCGGCATTCAGAGTCATTGGCGCACATGCCAACCTCTGCACTGCGGCTGCCTCCCACATGTCTTTGGTAAAGAAAATTGAAATTATTAAATTCTTGTGGTAGAAGTTCACCATCAACAAGAGTAATGATGGATTTTCCTTTAAATACTGGATGCTACAGTACAGCCATCAATTTTTATTCAACCAATAACTGTCACTAGATTCCGAGTAGATTTCAAATGGAAAAATTGCTTTTCTTTACATAACGTTCTCACACTTCAGCGATAAGTGGCATCAGCACTTGAGGCAATAAACAGAGTAGCATCAACAATCTCACATCCTGTTCGGCAAACTTCCACATGCCATCTTAGCTTGTCCTTTATATCAGTGCACGAAACGAAAGTGCTCTTTTGTTTCGTCCTTCGAAGCCAGTTGCCATGTGTTTGGCAACTTTTTCAAGTCGATTTTTGTTAAAATCTCCCCATACCCTGCTAACCGGCGTGTCAATGCCGGTTACCACATTTGGTATTTTGTTTTTCCTTTTTTTTTCTTCAAGTTTGTTAACAAATATGTGACACTCGAAAGTATCTGAGATATTTAAGCATATTTGTAACTACCTCAAGAGGTTTGTGGCCCGTTTAACTATTGTCATTGTAAGAATTTGCATGGAAATGTACCTACTTTGGCAAT